>NW_027596575.1:0-221328 GCF_964194155.1 Cetorhinus maximus
GGTTGAAGACTGATGCTGGATAATTCACTTTTTCAGTAGAAATGACTTCCATGATTAGATGGGCCCATAGGGAGGAATTAGCCTTGTGGGCACTGGTACAGAAGTTCTCGTAGAAACAGTGTAGATGAAGGCCAGGCAATTTAAACCTGGACAGAGCTCTGGTTCTGCTGCTATTTTGTTGATGGATGATGACAAACTGCCTCTTTCAGCTTCACAAGGCTAATTACAGATCCTAGCAGCTTGTGGAGGGGTGGGGTATCATGTGACATAACTCTCATTTCTCCATCTTGGTTTGGACAAAGGATGTATATTCCTGGTCTGGATCTTGAGATGTTTCATCCGTTAATAAGTTTAACAGAGGTTTCAGGGCCCTTTGTCCTCACAGACGGATCATCTCCATTGGCCAGAGCCTGGACCCTGAAATGTAAATGGTCTTTGTACAACTCATTAAGATTTGATCACGTCATTATCACCTCTTTAGAGATATTGAGGTTGCTGCTATTTCTGAAGGCCAGAAATTCCTTTTGCGCGAGTCACAGCCGGACCTGGCTTCAGTCGTTTTAAAGCCTTTGTCCAATTTTTAAAAATTCTTTAAAAATCATTTTATAGAATAGTCAGGACATTTTTATAAAAATATCAAGTGAGGGCTTGGCCCTCTGACATTTACAATTGATCAATTACCATTTGCAGAAGTGAGTTTAAACTTCAACCATCCATTTAGAATTGTTTCCTTATCTTACTCCTGAAAGTTGTAGCTCTCTGCCGAGTTAGAACCCCCCCCATCTCCGCCGGGTTAGGACCCCCCCATCTCCGCCGGGTTAGGACCCCCCCCTCTATGCTGGGTTAGGACCCCCCCATCTCCGCCGGGTTAGGACCCCCCCCCCCTCTACGCTGGGTTAGGACTCCCCCATCTCCGCCGGGTTAGGATCCCCCCTCTCCACCGGGTGGGGCCACCCCCTCTCCGCCAGGTTAGGACCACCACTCTCTGCCGGGTGGGGCCACCCCCTCTCCGCCAGGTTAGGACCCTCCCTCTCCACCGGGTGGGGCCACCCCCTCTCCGCCAGGTTAGGATCCCCCCCTCTCCGCCAGGTTAGGACCCTCCCTCTCCACCGGGTGGGGCCACCCCCTCTCCGCCAGGTTAGGACCACCACTCTCTGCCGGGTGGGGCCACCCCCTCTCCGCCAGGTTAGGATCCCCCCATCTCCACCAGGTTAGGACACCCCTCTCCGCCGTGTGGGACCCCCCCCCTCTCCACCAGGTGGGGCCACCCCCTTTCCGCCGGGTGAGGCCACCCTCTCCTCCCGCCGCCTTGGACCCACCCTCTCCTCGGCCACCTTGCCCCCACCCACCCCCCAGGGTCACTGAGGTGGTGCTGATATGTGGGCAGACACAATGGGAAGGTAGAAAAACAAAAAATGCTGGAAAAACTCAGCAGGCCTGACAACATCTGCGGAGAGAAAGACAGAGTTAACGTTTCGAGTCCGTGTGACTCTTCATCAGAACTAAAGAGATGTAGAAATGTGGTGAAAAATATACTGTTTAAGCAGGGGGGCAGGGGGGAGGGTGAGGACAGGTGAAGCTGGATAGAAGGCCAGTGATAGGTGGAGGCAAAGGAGAGATTGCAAAAGATGTCATAAACAAAAGGTCAAAGGGGTATTGATGGTGGTGATACTGGCTAAAGGAGGTGCTAATGGGGACATTAAGATTAGAAGAGTAGAAAGCAGGATGAACATTCTCTCAGTTCCTTCGCCTCCATCGCATCTGTTCCATTGATGCCACCTACAAAACAATGCTTCTGACATGTCTTCCTTTCTGCCTTAACCGAGGTTTCCCACCCACGGTGGTTGACAGGGCCCTCAACCGTGTTCGGCCCATCTCCCACGCATCCACCCTCACACCTTCCTCTCCCTCCCAGAACCATGATAGGGTCCCCCTTGTCCTCACTTATCACCCCACCAGCCTCCGCATTCAAAGGATTATCCTCCGCCATTTCCGCCAACTCCAGCATGATGCCACCACCAAACACATCTTCCTTTCACCCCCCCTGGCGGCATTCCGTAGGGATCGTTCCCTCTGGGACACCCTGGTCCACTCCTCCATCACCCCCTACTCCTCAACCCCCTCCCACGGCACCTTCCTATGCAATTGCAGAGGGTGCAACACCTGCCCCTTTACTTCCCCCCTCCTCATCGTCCAAGGGCCCAAACACTCCTTTCAAGTGAAGCAGCATTTCACTTGCACTTCCCTCAATTTAGTCTACTGCATTCATTGCTCCCAATGCAGTTTCCTCTACATTGGAGAGACCAGACGCAGACTGGGTGACCACTTTGCAGAACACCTTCGGTCTGTCCGCAGGCATTACCCAGATCTCCCTGTCGCTTGCCATTTCAACACTCCACCCTGCTCTCATGCCCACATGTCTGTCCTTGGCCTGCGCATTGTTCCAGTGAAGCTCAACGCAAACTGGAGGAACAGCATCTCATCTTCCGATTAGGCACTTTACAGCCTTCCGGACTGAATATTGAATTCAACAACTTCAGATCATGAACTCTCTCCTCCATCCCCACCCCCTTTCCGATCCCCTTTTTTCAATATTTATTTTTTTAATTTTTATGTATATATTTTTTTCCTATCTGTTTCTATTATTATTTTTTAAATATATTTCCTTGTTTTATCCCCACCTTTTAGCCTATTTTGATCTTTTTCCCCACACCATCCCCTCCCCCACCCCCCACTAGGACCATCAGTCACTGGCTCATCCTGCTTTCTACTTTTAATGTCCCCATTAGCACCTCCTTTAGCCAGTATCACCACCATCAATACCCCTTTGACCTTTTGTTTATGACATCTTTTGCAATCTCTCCTTTGTCCCCACCTATCACTGGCCCTGTACCCAGCTTCATCTGTCCCACCCCCCCTTAAACAGTATATATTTCACCACATTTCTACTTCTCTTCAGTTCTGAAGAAGAGTCATACGGACTCGAAACGTTAACTCTGTCTTTCTCTGCACAGATGCTGTCAGACCTGCTGAGTTTTTCCAGCAATTTTTGTTTTTGTTTCAGATTTCCAGCATCCGCAGTATTTTGCTTTTATCACAATGGGAAAGTACTTGAATGTGCTGGGCTAGGGATTTGGAGATCGCTTGCATGTGTATCCTGCTCGGTTTCTTGGTATCAGAGCAGATGCAGGATTCACTCTGTGCCTGAATAAGTGATACAGGTTCACATATCTTCCCTCTCTCCCTCTTTATCTCTCTGCCTGCTCAGCCTCCCATGTCCAATGCAAGAAAAGAGGTCATACAACAGGCCTTTCGTAAACTGGACAAGACAGGAGATGGTGTGATAACCATTGAGGATTTGCAAGGAGTTTACAATGCCCGACATCACCCCAAGTATCAGAATGGGGAGTGGACAGAGGAGCAGGTCTTCAGGATTTTCCTGGATAGCTTTGACTCACCCTACGATAAGGATGGAATTGTGAGTGAGAGAGGGGCGAGCCCCTCAATAGCTGGAGCCCTCTGTTTGGGGGATTACAGACTGTGACATCTTACTGTGATTTGTTTGTAGTTACTGTGCATGGTCTAAGAACATGGTTCTGTTTCCCTGCTTGTGACAGCTGCATTCTGACCCTTGACTGCAAGGCAGCACTAGAAGCCTAATAATGGTGGTGGACTCGCCCCTGACACCACCCCCACCTCCTTATTAAGCGCAGGGTGGGGGGGTCAGACACGTAGCCCTGTCTAATTGAGCCAGTGGTGGCGGTGGTCATTCCAACAGCCTGCCATTAATATTTACATTGAGGGTCGCTCGGCAGTACAGAACCTGAGTATGGCTGAAAAAAGAGACATACTGGCAAAGCTTTTCATCTTACGCGCATCAGGACAGATATGCAAGAATAGCAAATCTCAAAGGGAAACAACAATTTATACTGCAAACAGTCTTCTCATGCAATATAAATTGTTGTTCCCCTTTGAGCTTTGACATTCTTGTGTATCTCAGGAACAAAGGGACCTTGGCGTGTGTGTCCATAGATCTCTGAAGGCAGAGGGGCATGTTAGTGCGGTGGTGAAAAAACCATATGGGACACTTGCCTTTATCAATTGAGGCATAGATTACAAAAGTAGGGAGGTCATGTTGGAGTTGTATAGAACCTTGGTGAGGCCACAGCTGGAGTACTGTGTGCAGTTCTGGTCACCACATTATAGGAAGGATGTGATTGCACTGGAGGGGGTGCAGAGGAGATTCACCAGGATGTTGCCTGGGATGAAACATTTAAGTTATGTAGAGAGGTTGGATAGACTTGGGTTGTTTTCGTTGGAGCAGAGAAGACTGAGGGGTGACCTGATCGAGGTGTACAAGATTATGAGGGGCATGGACAGGGTGGATAGGGAGCAGCTGTTCCCCTTAGTTGAAGGGTCTGTCACAAGGGGACATAAGTTCAAGGTGAGGGGCAGGAGGTTTAGCGGGGTATGTGAGGAAAAAACGTTTTTACCCAGAGGGTGGTGACAGTCTGGAATGCACTGCCTGGGAGGGTGGTGGAGGCGGGTTGCCTCACATCCTTTAAAAAGTACCTGGATGAGCACTTGGCACGTCATAACATTCAAGGCTATGGGTCAAGTGCTGGTAAATGGGATTAGGTAGGTAGGTCAGGTGTTTCTCATGTGTCAGTGCAGGCTCGATGGGCCGAAGGGCCTCTTCTGCACAGTGATTCTGTGTGATCTGTCCTGATGAGTGCAAGATGAAAAGCTTAGACAACAAGGGTTTTTTTAACAATACTTTAAAATGGGTGTGACCTAACAAATCCTGCTTTAACAGTGACATTAACCTGTTTAACTGTTAAATTTTATTTAGAAATTCGGCTGTACGATATTAGCAAAGCCTCAGCTAACATTGCAAAATTACAAACCAGCTGCCTCCAATGGAGGAGAGTGTGTATGTGTAGATTTGTCACAGCATTGCTCAGAGTGAACTGTGAAACCCCAGGAGTGACAAAGCACAGGCTATACACAAGACTGCAAGTGTCTTACTGGAAAGTGACTGTTAGCATTGGGCACGGGAGTCAGACAAGCGAGTGTCATCATTATCAGCTGAAGTGGGGGATAATTGGCAATCACGATATGCAGTGCCCCTACTGGTGGGAAAGTGCAATTACAATGTGATACGTTTACATAGGAAGTTTCCATTATAAACCAACACAGGGATTTCTAATGGAAGCATTAAAAATGATTATAACACAGGGGTCTGAATGGGAAGTAACAGTGGCTCTGGATACCATGCTGGATTGGTCATTTCTGGGCTCTATCCACAGTGGATTGTTCTGAGAGGGATTGTTTCCAACAGATCGAGGATTATTAGATGCAATCTGACTGGCTATTTTAAACCCATTGTATTAGCAGTGTGCCCCAGAATGCCTGGTAGGTAGGTATTCATTCCAATGACAGTCATCATGTTAGGGGTTTAGGGTTATATACCATCCACTCTAGTTTGAGTCTTGACCTACGGGGATTATAATCCCGGGGCTGCTATTGTACAAGGGCATGGATGGTACCTCAAGCCCTGCAGCAGTTACATTGTGTGGAGGAGACACATTTCCATAATTGTGGGAGCTGTGTTCAATTTCTACTGCTACTGGGTGGGTTGGGATTGAGGGTTATGGGGAGAAGGTGGGTAGATGGGGATTGAGGGTTATGGGGAGAAGATGGGTAGGTGGGGATTGAGGGTTATGGGGAGAAGATGGGTAGGTGGGGATTGAGGGATATGGGGAGAAGGTGGGTAGGTTGGGATTGAGGGATATGGGGAGAAGGTGGGTAGGTGGGATTGAGGGATATGGGGAGAAGGTGGGTAGGTGGGATTGAGGGATATGGGGAGAAGGTGTGTAGGTGGGATTGAGGGATATTGTGAGAAGGTGGGTTGGTGGGATTGAGGGATATGGGGAGAAGGTGGGTAGGTGGGATTGAGGGATATGGGGAGAAGGTGTGTAGGTGGGATTGAGGGATACTGTGAGAAGATGGGTAGATGGGATTGAGGGATATGGGGAGAAGGTAGGTAGGTGGAATTGAGGGATATGGGGAGAAGGTGGGTAGGTGGGATTGAGGGATATGGGGAGAAGCTTGGTAGGTGGGATTGAGGGATATGGGGAGAAGGTGGGTAGGTAGAATTGAGGGATATGGGGAGAAGGTGGGTAGGTGGAATTGAGGGATATGGGGAGAAGGTGGGTAGGTAGAATTGAGGGATATGGGGAGAAGGTGGGTGGGTGGGATTGAGGGACATGGGGAGAAGGTGTGTAGGTGGGATTGAGGGATATTGTGAGAAGATGGGTAGATGGGATTGAGGGATATGGGGAGAAGGTGGGTAGGTGGGATTGAGGGATATGGGGAGAAGCTTGGTAGGTGGGATTGAGGGATATGGGGAGAAGGTGGGTAGGTTGGGATTGAGGGATATGGGGAGAAGATGGGTAGGTGGAATTGAGGGATATGGGGAGAAGGTGGGTAGGTGGAATTGAGGGATATGGGGAGAAGGTGGGTAGGTGGGATTGAGGGATATTGGGAGGTGGGTAGATGGGATTGAGGGATATTGTGAGAAGGATAGGTTGGGATTGAGGGATATGGGGAGAAGGTGGGTGGGTGGGATTGAGGGATAGGGGGTGAAGGTGGTTAGGTTGGGAGTAACGGATATGGAGTGCAGGTGAGATTAAATAGCTTGTTAAGGGTTTGATTGAAGTTTTAGTGTGAGGCACCCCCAGCTCAGTATCTGGGAGTGTGTGTGATATCGATCAGTCTTATTCAGTATGAGGTTCCCCACTGCTCACCTGTTTAAACCAGCACTAAGCCGTAACAGAGCTGAAGGTTTGGTTCATTCTGTGATCAGATACCTGCTATGGGCTGGGTGATGGCGGGGACTACTTCAGTGGTGTTGCTCCTGCTGGCTGCAGAGTGTGTAGCTTCTCACTGTTTGGTCAGTACATGACGAATGGTCCCTTGGCTGAGATACTGGAGGAACCTGGTATCCATGTAAGACTTTCCCAGCAAAAGTGAACCCCTTCAGGAAAGGGAGCAATCTAGGCTGAAAGCATGTTAGAGTGGTCTCTGACCCAGCTCTCTCACTGCAGCAACAGTGCAACCCCTGCTGCTCAGCAACTGAGTCAATGTGTGTTTCTCCAGAGGAGAGAGGGAGCTTCAGGGCTGATTGAGACTCCAGCCCCTGGGTTTGGAAGTGCACTGTGCTGGTTATTGTGATGTAGGCAGATGTGATAAACCATGTTTGGTGTGACTATAGGTGACGATGGAGGAGTTTATAAATTACTATGCGGGTGTCAGTGCCTCCATAGACACAGATGTCTACTTCATTATCATGATGAAAAACGCCTGGAAACTGTGATGAACGTTCGTGTGCCTGGTGGTAAACTGCGGCTCTCTCTCTCACACACACGCAAGACATGCTCACTCTGATCATAATACATTCTGAGAAGAATAACCGGCTCCAAATATAACATCACCCTTCAGACAGACAGTGAAACAGAGAATCAGAATTGTAGACAGACAGCGAGACGGAGGATCAGAATCACAGACAGACAGCGAGACAGAAAATCAGAATTGCAGACAGAGACAGAGAATCAGAAAGACAGCAGACAGACTGAGACGGTGAATCAGAGCCACAGACAGACAGTGAGACGGAGAATCAGAGTCGCAGACAGACAGTGAGACGGAGAATCAGAGTCGCAGACAGACAGTGAGACGGAGAATCAGAGTCGCAGACAGACAGTGAGACGGAGAATCAGAGTCGCAGACAGACAGTGAGACGGAGAATCAGAGTCGCAGACAGACAGTGAGACGGAGAATCAGAGTCGCAGACAGACAGTGAGATGGAGAATCAGAGTCGCAGACAGACAGTGAGACGGAGAATCATAGTCGCAGACAGACAGTGAGACGGAGAATCAGAGTCGCAGACAGACAGTGAGACGGAGAATCAGAGTCGCAGACAGACAGTGAGACGGAGAATCAGAGTCACAGACAGACAGTGAGACGGGGAATCAGAGTCACAGACAGACAGTGATACAGAGAATCAGAGTCACAGACAGACAGTGAGACGGAGAATCAGAGTCGCAGACAGACAGTGAGACGGAGAATCAGAGTCGCAGACAGACAGTGAGACGGTGAATCAGAGTCACAGACACAGTGATACGGAGAATCAGAGTCGCAGACAGACAGTGAGACGGAGAATCAGAGTCGCAGACAGACAGTGAGACGGAGAATCAGAGTCGCAGACAGACAGTGAGACGGAGAATCAGAGTCGCAGACAGACAGTGAGACGGAGAATCATAGTCGCAGACAGACAGTGAGACGGAGAATCAGAGTCGCAGACAGACAGTGAGACGGAGAATCAGAGTCGCAGACAGACAGTGAGACGGAGAATCAGAGTCACAGACAGACAGTGAGACGGAGAATCAGAGTCACAGACAGACAGTGAGACGGGGAATCAGAGTCGCAGACAGACAGTGAGACGGTGAATCAGAGTCACAGACACAGTGATACGGAGAATCAGAGTCGCAGACAGACAGTGAGACGGAGAATCAGAGTCGCAGACAGACAGTGAGACGGAGAATCATAGTGGCAGACAGACAGTGAGACGGAGAATCAGAGTCACAGACAGACAGTGAGACGGAGAATCAGAGTCACAGACAGACAGTGAGACGGAGAATCAGAGTCACAGACAGACAGTGAGACGGAGAATCAGAGTCACAGACAGACAGTGAGACGGAGAATCAGAGTCACAGACAGACAGTGAGACGGAGAATCAGAGTCACAGACAGACAGTGAGACGGAGAACCAGAGTCGCAGACAGACAGTGAGACGGAGAATCAGAGTCACAGACAGACAGTGAGACGGAGAATCAGAGTCACAGACAGACAGTGAGACGGGGAATCAGAGTCGCAGACAGACAGTGAGACGGTGAATCAGAGTCACAGACACAGTGATACGGAGAATCAGAGTCGCAGACAGACAGTGAGACGGAGAATCAGAGTCGCAGACAGACAGTGAGACGGAGAATCATAGTGGCAGACAGACAGTGAGACGGAGAATCAGAGTCACAGACAGACAGTGAGACGGAGAATCAGAGTCACAGACAGACAGTGAGACGGAGAATCAGAGTCACAGACAGACAGTGAGACGGAGAATCAGAGTCACAGACAGACAGTGAGACGGAGAATCAGAGTCGCAGACAGACAGTGAGACGGAGAATCAGAGTCGCAGACAGACAGTGAGATGGAGAATCAGAGTCGCAGACAGACAGCGAGACGGAGAATCAGAGTCGCAGACAGACAGTGAGACGGAGAATCAGAGTCGCAGACACACAGTGAGACGGAGAATCATAGTCGCAGACAGACAGTGAGACGGAGAATCAGAGTCGCAGACAGACAGTGAGACGGAGAATCAGAGTCACAGACAGACAGTGAGACGGAGAATCAGAGTCACAGACAGACGGTGAGACGGGGAATCAGAGTCGCAGACAGACAGTGAGACGGTGAATCAGAGTCACAGACACAGTGATACGGAGAATCAGAGTCGCAGACAGACAGTGAGACGGAGAATCAGAGTCGCAGACAGACAGTGAGACGGAGAATCATAGTGGCAGACAGACAGTGAGACGGAGAATCAGAGTCACAGACAGACAGTGAGACGGAGAATCAGAGTCACAGACAGACAGTGAGACGGAGAATCAGAGTCACAGACAGACAGTGAGACGGAGAACCAGAGTCACAGACAGACAGTGAGACGAAGAATCAGAGTCACAGACAGACAGTGAGACGGAGAATCAGAGTCACAGACAGACAGTGAGACGGAGAACCAGAGTCACAGACAGACAGCGAGACGGAGAATCAGAGTCGCAGACAGACAGCGAGACGGAGAATCAGAGTCGCAGACAGACAGCGAGACGGAGAATCAGAGTCGCAGACACACAGTGAGACGGAGAATCAGAGTCGCAGACAGACAGTGAGACGGAGAATCAGAGTCGCAGACAGACAGTGAGACGGAGAATCAGAGTCACAGACACACAGTGAGACGGAGAATCAGAGTCGCAGACAGACAGCGAGACGGAGAATCAGAGTTACAGACGGACAGCGAGACGGAGAATCAGAGTCGCAGACAGACAGTGAGACGGAGAATCATAGTCGCAGACAGACAGTGAGACGGTGAATCAGAGTCGCAGACAGACAGTGAGACGGAGAATCAGAGTCACAGACAGACAGTGAGACGGAGAATCATAGTCGCAGACAGACAGTGAGACGGAGAATCAGAGTCGCAGACAGACAGTGAGACGGAGGAGGGTGAATCATCCCAGACAGACAGTGAGACGGAGGAGGGTGAATCATCCCAGACAGATGATGTATTAACTCTTTCTTCGTCTGTTGATGTCCCTCAGGTCCCCACAATCAGCTCCTCTCAATCGACTCACTGTCAGGTTATTTTTTCCAGAATGCAGCTTCCATTACATCTCCTGTAACTGCTCCTCAATCTGCTGTTCTGTGCTCTGTATATTTACCTGTATTTAGGTTGTCTGTGTATTTGTGTGAAACAGGTAAGTCTCTGAGAAATGGTGTGATTGGTTGAATCCTATTCCCCCGTCAATGTCCCTGTCATAAATTGTTCACTACATGAAGCAGCCAGAGCCAACACCAGAGGGTGAGGGACAATTACTGAGTCTTAATGTGCCACAGGCAACCCTGAGAACATTGCTTCACAGCTCCCCACCCCCTTAACCCTCAGCCCCCCTCACAGCACAACAGCCCCCTCATGCATCAACACCCCCCTGACACCCCTCCACCCCCTCAGCAATCGACCCACCCCTCACCCTCAACTTGCCCTATACCTTCCACACCCCCCTTTGCCTCTCCACACCCCTTCACCCCTCAACACCCTCCCTCACACCTTAGCACCCTCCCTCGGACCTCAGCACCCTCCCTCGCACCTCAGCACCCTCCCTCGCACCACCTCTCCTCCCTCGCCTCCGAGCACCCCCTCAACCCTTCCTCACCCTCAACTATCCCTCACCGCTCAACCCTCCCTCACCCCCGTCACCTCTCAACAACCCTCACTCCACAGCCCCACCCCTCAAGCTCCTGCCCTCAGCCCCTCATTCCACCTCCCCCTTGCCCTTCACCCCTCACAGCCTCCTCCTTACTCCCTCGGCCCCCATAACCCCTTCCTCTCATCCTCACAGCCCCTCCAGTGGGTCCTGTCCCTCCGTCTCCCCTCCCCTTTCTTCCACCCCACCCCCCATTTGTCCCTACTCTGGTGTTCTGCAGTTGTCGCTGTGTTGCTGAATGAGATCTCCCTGTCTTTCTCTGCCTCTCCCCTTCTGCTCTGTCATTTCCACTAACTGATGGTTTAACAGAATCCCACAGCAAATAATTCCTTGCCGTGTGTGATATGTTAAAGGGGATTTGCCAGCACTCTGACTCCACTGAGGTTTTGATCTAAAGCTGATCTCTCTGAGCCTGTCACAGGAATTAGCTGTGTATTTAAGTCAAATGGTTATTAATGGCAGGCTGCCATCCTACACCTGGATTAGGCACTCGAACCCTACATCTGGATTAGGCACTCGAATCCTACATCTGGATTAGGCACTCGAATCCTACATCTGGATTAGGCACTCGAAGAGCCACACCCTGTGGATTTCTGATTGCTTCATATCCGTTTTCCTGATTTTCTATCTGTTATCCACACAGTGACCTCACCGTGGGCCACCGCCTGTGGTTTAAGGGGCATTAAACGCCCATGATTCTGACCTAACCTCAGGAGTGTTCACCAAGTGATGGTACATCACCTTTAATAGTGTAATAGAATAGCGAATGTTGCCAATGATGGATTTGATGGGGCCTCACACTGACTTCACGAGGCACTGTGACAAACCTGACTGAATCCATCATTGTGATTCAATGATACCTCAGGATCTCTCCTTTTAACCCTCAGCCAATCAGGGTCCATCTCCTCATGCAGGTATCATTGAATGTCCAGTTTCAACACCAATGTTTGGAGTTTGAAATTATTACTAACCAGAATTAACTGTCATAGTTCAATCTAAATGACCTATCCTAACTGCATTGTTATACAGCACCTAACAATACCATACAGACACACACTCAGTGCCAGGATCAAGAGAGAGAAAGACACAGACTAGCAGCAATACAATTTCACAACTCGAGACTATTGCACATGAACATAAGGCACTCAGCACCAGCACTGAGATAATAATTCACACTCTCTCTCAGAAGCACTCTATCAGTATTGAGACACACACACTCAAACACACACACACACACACTCACTCACACTCAAACACTCACACACACACACTCTCACACACACAAACACACACACACACACTCACACAGACACACACTCACACACACACAAACACACACACACACACACTCACACAGACACACACTCACACACACACAAACACACACACACACACAGACACACACACACACACAAACACACACACACACTCACACAGACACACACACACACACAAACACACACACTCTCACAGACATACACTCACACACACACACACACTCTCATACACACAAACACATACACACCTCACACACACTCTCACACACACACTCACACACACAAACACACACACACACAGACACACACACACACACACTCTCATACACACAAACACATACACACCTCACACACACTCTCACACACACACTCTCACACACACAAACACACACACACACACAAACACACACACTCACACAGACACACACACACACACTCATACACACAAACACATACACACCTCACACACACTCTCACACACACACTCACTCTCACACACAAACACACCCACACACACAAACACACACACCCACACCTCACACACACACACACTCTCACACACACAAACACACACACACTCAATGCACACACACTCTCTCACTCTCTCACACACACACCTCTCTCACACACACTCAATGCACACACACTCTCTCACACTCTCTCACACACACACTCACCTCTCTCACACACGCACACACACACACACACTCAGGCATTCATTCGCAATGGAATACATGCTCACAAACACCCATTAGCTCTCACACCACACACGCTCTCTCTCTGATGCAGCCTCACTCCCCACTGAAGCACTCATTTAACTCATTAGTGAGACTCTCAATAGATGTGTAGCTTATTGAATGGCTGAACTAATGTGTGGAAGAGGCTGCCTGTAACAAGTGAGTTTGTGATCATGTATCTGTGGTGAGTGAGTGTACCTGTTACAGCAGGGTGTGTGCACATGTAAAATGGTGCAGAGTGTGTGTACTCTCTCCAGCATTTGTGTGCGTAATGGGGGTGAGTGAGTTTGTGTGTGTTCCTGTAACAGCACGTTGAATGTGTGTGTGTTTTCTAATAAGAACATAAGAAATAGAAGCAGGAGTAGGCCATTCGGCCCCTCAAACCTGCCCCGTCATTCAATAAGATCATGGCTGATCTGCCCCAGGCCTCAACTCCTCTTTCGTGCCAGCTCCTCATAGCCCTCAACTCCCCGATATTTCAAAAATCTATCTACCTCTTTAAATACTTTCAGTGATCGAACCTCCACAGCTCTGAGGTAGAGAATTCCAGACATTCACTACCCTCTGGGAGAAGAAATTCCTTCACATCTCAGTTTTAAATGAGTGACCCCTTATTCTGTAACTATGTCCCCTAGTTTGAGATTCCCCCACTAGTGGAAACATCTTCGCAGCATCTACCCTGTCAAGCCCCCTCAGAATCTTGTACATTTCAATAAGAACCTGTTTAGCCGTTCTTGATAAGTCAATCCCTTCATCCCAGGAATCAGCCTTGTGAATCTCTTTTGAACTTATGGTTGTGTGTGTTTGTAATGGTGTTGAGTATATGTGTTTGTAACGGTGTTGAGTATGTGTGTTTGTAACGGTGTTGAGTATGAGTGTTTGTAACAGTGTTGAGTATGTGTGTTTGTAACGGTGTTGAGTATGTGTGTTTGTAACGGTGTTGAGTATGTGGTTGTAACGGTGTTGAGTATGTGTGTTTGTAACGGTGTTGAGTATGAGTGTTTGTAACGGTGTTGAGTATGTGTGTTTGTAACGGTGTTGAGTATGTGTTTGTAACGGTGTTGAGTATGTGTGTTTGTAACGGTGTTGAGTATGTGTGTTTGTAACGGTGTTGAGTATGTGTGTTTGTAATGGTGTTGAGTATGTGTGTTTGTAACGGTGTTGAGTATGTGAGTTTGTAACGGTGTTGAGTATGTGTGTTTGTAACGGTGTTGGGTATGTGTGTTTGTAACGGTGTTGAGTATGTGTGTTTGTAACGGTGTTGAGTATGTGTGTTTGTAAAGGTGTTGAGTATGAGTGTTTGTAACGGTGTTGAGAATGTGTGTTTGTAACGGTGTTGAGTATGTGTGTTTGTAACGGTGTTGAGTATGTGTGTTTGTAACGGTGTTGAGTATGTGGTTGTAACGGTGTTGAGTATGTGTGTTTGTAACGGTGTTGAGTATGAGTGTTTGTAACGGTGTTGAGTATGTGTGTTTGTAACAGTGTTGAGTATGTGTTTGTAACGGTGTTGAGTATGTGTGTTTGTAACGGTGTTGAGTATGTGTGTTTGTAACGGTGTTGAGTATGAGTGTTTGTAACAGTGTTGAGTATGTGTGTTTGTAACGGTGTTGAGTATGTGTGTTTGTAACGGTGTTGAGTATGTGATTGTAACGGTGTTGAGTATGTGTGTTTGTAACAGTGTTGAGTATGAGTGTTTGTAACGGTGTTGAGTATGTGTGTTTGTAACGGTGTTGAGTATGTGTGTTTGTAACGGTGTTGAGTATGTGCGTTTGTAACGGTGTTGAGTATGTGTGTTTGTAAAGGTGTTGAGTATGTGTGTTTGTAACGGTGTTGAGTATGTGAGTTTGTAACGGTGTTGAGTATGTGTGTTTGTAACGGTGTTGAGTATGTGTGTTTGTAACGGTGTTGAGTATGTGTGTTTGTAAAGGTGTTGAGTATGAGTGTTTGTAACGGTGTTGAGAATGTGTGTTTGTAACGGTGTTGAGTATGTGTGTTTGTAACGGTGTTGAGTATGTGTGTTTGTAACGGTGTTGAGTATGAGTGTTTGTAACGGTGTTGAGTATGAGTGTTTGTAACGGTGTTGAGTATGAATGTTTGTAACGGTGTTGAGTATGTGTGTTTGTAACGGTGTTGAGTATGAGTGTTTGTAACGGTGTTGAGTATGTGTGTTTGTAACGGTTTTGAGTATGAGTGTTTGTAACAGTGTTGAGAATGTGTGTTTGTAACAGTGTTGAGTATGTGTGTTTGTAACGGTGTTGAGTATGTGTGTTTGTAACGGTGTTGAGTATGAGTGTTTGTAACGGTGTTGAGTATGTGTGTTTGTAACGGTGTTGGGTATGTGTGTTTGTAACGGTGTTGAGTATGTGTGTTTGTAACGGTGTTGGGTATGTGTGTTTGTAACGGTGTTGAGTATGTGTGTTTGTAACGGTGTTGAGTATGTGTGTTTGTAAAGGTGTTGAGTATGAGTGTTTGTAACGGTGTTGAGAATGTGTGTTTGTAACGGTGTTGAGTATGTGTGTTTGTAACGGTGTTGAGTATGTGTGTTTGTAACGGTGTTGAGTATGTGTTTGTAACGGTGTTGAGTATGTGTGTTTGTAACGGTGTTGAGTATGAGTGTTTGTAATGGTGTTGAGTATGTGTGTTTGTAACGGTGTTGAGTATGTGTTTGTAACGGTGTTGAGTATGTGTGTTTGTAACGGTGTTGAGTATGTGTGTTTGTAACGGTGTTGAGTATGAGTGTTTGTAACAGTGTTGAGTATGTGTGTTTGTAACGGTGTTGAGTATGTGTGTTTGTAACGGTGTTGAGTATGTGGTTGTAACGGTGTTGAGTATGTGTGTTTGTAACGGTGTTGAGTATGAGTGTTTGTAACGGTGTTGAGTATGTGTGTTTGTAACGGTGTTGAGTATGTGTGTTTGTAAAGGTGTTGAGTATGTGTGTTTGTAACGGTGTTGAGTATGTGAGTTTGTAACGGTGTTGAGTATGTGTGTTTGTAACGGTGTTGAGTATGTGTGTTTGTAACGGTGTTGAGTATGTGTGTTTGTAACGGTGTTGAGTATGTGTGTTTGTAACGGTGTTGAGTATGTGAGTTTGTAACGGTGTTGAGTATGTGTGTTTGTAACGGTGTTGGGTATGTGTGTTTGTAACGGTGTTGAGTATGTGTGTTTGTAACGGTGTTGAGTATGTGTGTTTGTAAAGGTGTTGAGTATGAGTGTTTGTAACGGTGTTGAGAATGTGTGTTTGTAACGGTGTTGAGTGTGTGTGTTTGTAACGGTGTTGAGTATGTGTGTTTGTAACGGTGTTGAGTATGAGTGTTTGTAACGGTGTTGAGTATGAGTGTTTGTAACGGTGTTGAGTATGTGTGTTTGTAACGGTGTTGAGTATGTGTGTTTGTAACGGTGTTGAGTATGAGTGTTTGTAACGGTGTTGAGTATGTGTGTTTGTAACGGTGTTGAGTATGAGTGTTTGTAACAGTGTTGAGAATGTGTGTTTGTAACAGTGTTGAGTATGTGTGTTTGTAACGGTGTTGAGTATGTGTGTTTGTAACGGTGTTGAGTATGAGTGTTTGTAACGGTGTTGAGTATGTTTGTAACGGTGTTGAGTTTGTGTGTTTGTACAAATGGTGATGTGTGTGTTTGTAACGGTGTTGAGTATGTGTGTTTGTAACGGTGTTGAGTATGTGTGTTTGCAACGGTGTTGAGTATGTGTGTTTGTAACGGTGTTGAGTATGTGTGTTTGTAACGGTGTTGGGTATGTGTGTTTGTAACGGTGTTGAGTATGAGTGTTTGTAACGGTGTTGAGTATGTGTGTTTGTAACGGTGTTGAGTATGTGTGTTTGTAAAGGTGTTGAGTATGTGTGTTTGTAACGGTGTTGAGTATGTGTGTTTGTAACGGTGTTGAGTATGAGTGTTTGTAACGGTGTTGAGTATGTTTGTAACGGTGTTGAGTTTGTGTGTTTGTACAAATGGTGATGTGTGTGTTTGTAACGGTGTTGAGTATGTGTGTTTGTAACGGTGTTGAGTATGTGTGTTTGTAACGGTGTTGAGTATGTGCGTTTGTAACGGTGTTGAGTATGTGTGTTTGTAACGGTGTTGAGTATGTGTGTTTGCAACGGTATTGAGTATGAGTGTTTGTAACGGTGTTGAGTATGTGTGTTTGTAACGGTTTTGAGTATGAGTGTTTGCAACGGTGTTGAGTATGTGTGTTTGTAACGGTTTTGAGTATGAGTGTAACAGTGTTGAGAATGTGTGTTTGTAACAGTGTTGAGTATGTGTGTTTGTAACGGTTTTGAGTATGAGTGTTTGCAACGGTGTTGAGTATGTGTGTTTGTAACGGTTTTGAGTATGAGTGTTTGTAACGGTGTTGAGAATGTGTGTTTGTAACAGTGTTGAGTATGTGTGTTTGTAACGATGTTGAGTATGTGTGTTTGCAACGGTGTTGAGTATGTGTGTTTGTAACGGTGTTGAGTATGTGTGTTTGTAATGGTGTTGAGTATGAGTGTTTGTAACGGTGTTGAGTATGTGTGTTTGTAACGGTGTTGGGTTTGTGTGTTTGTAACGGTGTTGAGTATGTGTGTTTGCAACGATGTTGAGTATGTGTGTTTGTAACGGTGTTGAGTATGAGTGTTTGTAACGGTATTGAGTATGTGTGTTTGTAACAGTGTTGAGTATGTGTGTTTGTAACAGTGTTGAGTATGTGTGTTTGTAACGGTTTTGAGTATGAGTGTTTGTAACAGTGTTGAGTATGTGTGTTTGTAACGGTGTTGAGTATGTGTGTTTGTAACGGTGTTGAGTATGAGTGTTTGTAACGATGTTGAGTATGAGTGTTTGTAACGGTGTTGAGTATGTGTGTTTGTAACGGTGTTGAGTATGTGTGTTTGTAACGGTGTTGGGTATGTGTGTTTGTAACGGTGTTGAGTATGAGTGTTTGTAACGGTGTTGAGTATGTGTGTTTGTAACGGTGTTGAGTATGTGTGTTTGTAAAGGTGTTGAGTATGTGTGTTTGTAACGGTGTTGAGTATGTGTTTTTGTAACGGTGTTGAGTATGAGTGTTTGTAACGGTGTTGAGTATGTTTGTAACGGTGTTGAGTTTGTGTGTTTGTACAAATGGTGATGTGTGTGTTTGTAACGGTGTTGAGTATGTGTGTTTGTAACGGTGTTGAGTATGTGTGTTTGTAACGGTGTTGAGTATGTGCGTTTGTAACGGTGTTGAGTATGTGTGTTTGTAACGGTGTTGAGTATGTGTGTTTGCAACGGTATTGAGTATGAGTGTTTGTAACGGTGTTGAGTATGTGTGTTTGTAACGGTTTTGAGTATGAGTGTTTGCAACGGTGTTGAGTATGTGTGTTTGTAACGGTTTTGAGTATGAGTGTAACAGTGTTGAGAATGTGTGTTTGTAACAGTGTTGAGTATGTGTGTTTGTAACGGTTTTGAGTATGAGTGTTTGCAACGGTGTTGAGTATGTGTGTTTGTAACGGTTTTGAGTATGAGTGTTTGTAACGGTGTTGAGAATGTGTGTTTGTAACAGTGTTGAGTATGTGTGTTTGTAACGATGTTGAGTATGTGTGTTTGCAACGGTGTTGAGTATGTGTGTTTGTAACGGTGTTGAGTATGTGTGTTTGTAATGGTGTTGAGTATGAGTGTTTGTAACGGTGTTGAGTATGTGTGTTTGTAACGGTGTTGGGTTTGTGTGTTTGTAACGGTGTTGAGTATGTGTGTTTGCAACGATGTTGAGTATGTGTGTTTGTAACGGTGTTGAGTATGAGTGTTTGTAACGGTATTGAGTATGTGTGTTTGTAACAGTGTTGAGTATGTGTGTTTGTAACAGTGTTGAGTATGTGTGTTTGTAACGGTTTTGAGTATGAGTGTTTGTAACAGTGTTGAGTATGTGTGTTTGTAACGGTGTTGAGTATGTGTGTTTGTAACGGTGTTGAGTATGAGTGTTTGTAACGATGTTGAGTATGAGTGTTTGTAACGGTGTTGAGTATGTGTGTTTGTAACGGTGTTGAGTATGTGTGTTTGTAACGGTGTTGAGTATGTGTGTTTGTAATGGTGTTGAGTATGAGTGTTTGTAACGGTGTTGAGCATGTGTGTTTGTAACGGTGTTGAGTATGTGTGTTTGTAACGGTGTTGAGTATGTGTGTTTGTAACGGTGTTGGGTTTGTGTGTTTGTAACGGTGTTGAGTTTGTGTGTTTGTACAAATGGTGATGTGTGTGTTTGTAACGGTGTTGAGTGTGTTTGTAACGGTGTTGAGTTTGTGTGTTTGTAACGGTGTTGAGTTTGTGTGTTTGTAACGGTGTTGAGTATGTGTGTTTGTAACGGTGTTGAGTATGTGTGTTTGTACAAATGGTGATTTGTGTGTTCTCTAATGGTTGTGTGTGTAATGGTGGTGAGTGAGTGTGTGTGTAAAACAGCGGGCAGGATTTTGAGTTTGGTGTGCGGGTGTGGTCGGTGGGCCTGGGAGCAGCCGGGAAACGGGCCATCACCCACCACCAGCCCCGACCCCAATTTGACACGGGCTGGCCAATTAACAGCCAGCGAACATGAAAGGCAAAAGCAAAAAACTGCGGATGCTGGAAACCCAAAACAAAAATAAAAATAGCTGGAAAAACTCAGCAGGTCTGACAGCATCTGCGGAGAGGAACACGGTTAACATTTCGAGTCCGTATGACTCTTCAACAGAACGTGATTGTTGGCACTGGCTGGATCTGATGAAATGTCTTCGACCTGAAACATTAACTCTATTTTTCTCCCATTGCTGCTGCCAGATCTGCTGAGTATTTAGAATAGTTTCTGGGCAGAATCTTGCCCTTGGATGGCGGGCGGGCAGCCGACCCCCGCCACTGAAACGGGGCCCGCTGCCATTTTAAGTGGCTGGGCCAATTAAGGCCCGCCCAGCGGCATCCCCGACAGGAAGCGTTATGCGCTTACTGTGTGGGGGGGGAGGGAGGGAATCCCCAGCTGTGAAAGTGCACTCTGAGTGCATGCACGCGAAAGAGCTCACTGCTCCCTGAGGCAAAGTCCTGTCTCAGGGAGAACACTGACAGTGGAAAAGCCTTTAAAAATAAAAACATTAAAAATTATTAACATGTCCCCCTCATGTGACAATGTCACACGAGATGGGACATGTTAATAAAAAACACATCAACTTTATTATTCTTGTACAAAACGGACATGAAACCTCATCCCGCCAGTGGATGAAGTTTCATGAATAATCTGAAGCCCGCTGGGGCTCCTGGCCTGCTCGCCAGCCTTAAGCTTGGCCGGGCAGGTCTTTAATTAGCCTGTCAGTGGCCTCAATTGGCCATTGACAGGTCGGCGGGAGGCCAGCTGATTTCACTGTCTGCCCGCCTTCCTAAAAATTTAAATGGACCAGGATGACGTCGGGGGTTCCTCCTGACATCATCCCACGTCATTTTCCCCTCGGCGAGCGGGCCCCACCCCCAAATCACCGAGGGGAAAATCCTGGCCAATGAGTGAGTGTGTGTGTGTGTGTGTATGAATAACAACGAATGAGTGTGGGTGTGTAAATAACAGTGAATGTGTGTCTTTGTGTGTGAAAAACAGCATGTGTATGTGTCTGTTGTGTGTGTGAGAAAAACAGTGAATGACTGTGTGAGAGTGAGTGAGTGTGTGAGAGAGGGAACATTTGTGTAATAGTGAGCGAGTGTGAGTGTGAGCAAAATAGTGAATGACTGTGTGAGAGTGAGTGTGTGTGAGAGAGAGGGGACGTTCGTGTGATAGTGAGCGAGTGTGTATGTGTGAAAAACAGTGAATGACTGTGTGAGAGTGTGAGTGTGTGAGAGAGAGAGAGTGAGTGAATGTCTGTGTGAGAAAGGGAATGTTTGTGTGTTAGTGAGCAAGCGTGTGTGAGAGAGAGTGGGTGTATGTGTGTGAGAGAGGAAGAGAGTGTGTGTGTGTGTTTTCCAACTGATACCAGCTTCTTTTATCTCTCTTGTCTGCAGGTCACCAAACTTGAATTTTTAAATTACTATTCAGGAGTAAGTGCCTCTATTGACAATGATGCCTATTTCATCCTAATGATGAGGAGCTCTTGGCGATTATGATGAATCCTGATTGTTCGATTTCCCTATTTGGAGAAGCACTGACAGTGAACAGAGCTGAGACAGATTGGATAACCTCATCTGGGTTCTGAGATTCTGACTGGGAATGACTTACAATCACTGTCACTAATCCAGCTGATTTTATTTTCCTGTTTTTGTAATCAATGACACGTGATGTTTGTGAGTTCCTGCCTTCACTGACTGTGTTGCTGGTGTGATAACTAACACTGGAACCATTCTGGTGCTGGTGCTGGTCTGTAGAGCTGATGATGGCCAAATTGTTAATGAATCTGTTGTGTCTCAGTCCTCCTGTCCTCACACTTTCACCACTGCCAGGTAAAGTGAGCAGGTTGCATGATCAATTTCAGTAGCAGATTGTGAGGCAACCTCAGCTCCCTCCCTCTGATAAGTTGCCTCCATAGCTGAGGGTCCCAGATTGGCCAAGGGACTGCGTCCTCTCACCCTGATAGTGCCAATTCCTGACCAGTCTGTACTAGACTGTCTAATCCAGGCTTGTCCAGCTTTTTGTGTTGGGGGCAGGGAGCAACATTTCCTTGTTTTTTCTCACTCAAGGGGTGAATGAGCAGATTTCGGTCGGACAAATTAATTTAAAAAAACAGTCGAGTGTGAAGAAAAGAAACAATTTGCTGAGCAAAAGTAAAGCAATGTCAAAGCAATAAATTGATACTAAAAAGAGTAATGACTAAGAATGACTATTAGAGTGTAAAAGGGTCAGAGTGTGTGTGTCGGGCTCAGGGAGTTCACCCACTCACCCTCCCCCACTGTAAGAGTGGGTGAGAGTATGCGTTGGTGTGCGGGGGTGAGGGTGACTGAGAATCCTGAAGCTGGGAGTGAGCCAGACACACACTCTCACTCTCTCCCTCCCTCTCACTCATGCACACACACACATTCACCCTCCCTCTGTCTCTCACACACTCACTCTCCCTCTCTCACACACTCACTCTCCCTCCCTCACACACTCTCACTCTCTCCCTCCCTCTCACTCGTGCACACACACACACACACATTCACCCTCCCTCTGTCTCACACACACTCACTCTCCCTCTCACACACGCTCTCACTCCCTCCCTCTCTCTCACTCGTGCGCACACACACACACTCACTGTCCCTCTCTCACACACACACATTCTCTCCCTCCCTCTGTCTCACACACACTCACTCTCCCTCCCTCACACACTCTCACTCTCTCCCTCCCTCTCTCTCACTCGTGCGCACACACACACATTCACCCTCCCTCTCTCACACACACACATTCACCCTCCCTCTCTCTCACACACACTCACTCTCCCTCCCTCACACACTCTCATTCTCTCCCTCCCTCTCTCTCACTTGTGCGCGCACACACATTCACCCTCCCTCTCTCTCACACACTCACTCTCCCTCTCTCACACACACACTCACTCTCCCTCCCTCACACTCATTCTCTCCCTCCCTCTCTCTCACACATGCACGCGCACACACACACACTCTCCCTCCCTCTCTCACACACACACACACACTCTCCCTCCCTCTCTCACACACACACTCACTCTCTCCCTCCCTCTCATGCGCACACAAGCACTCACTCTCCCTCTCTCTCACACACACTCACTCTCCCTTTCTCACACACACTCTCACTCTCTCCCTCTCTCTCTCACACACATTGTCTCCCTCTCTCACATACACACACACTCTCTCCCTTTCACACATGCAGACACGCATTCCCTCTCTCTCTTTTGCATACACTCTCTCCCTGCCTCTCTCTCAGTTGCAAGCACACATACACTCTCTCTCTCTCACACACGCAAACACACACTATCCCTGTATCTAACCCTATGCTGTCCCTGTCCTGGGAGTGTTTGATGGGGACAGTGTAGAGGGAGCTTTACACTCTCCCCGTGCTGTACCTGTCCTGGGAGTGTTTGATGGGGACAGTGTAGAGGGAGCTTTACTCTGTATCTAACCCCGTGCTGTACCTGCCCTGGGAGTGTTTGATGGGGACAGTGTAGAGGGAGCTTTACTCTGAATCTAACCCCGTGCTGTACCTGTCCTGGGAGTGTTTGATGGGGACAGTGTAGAGGGAGCTTTACTCTGTATCTAACCCCATGCTGTACCTGCCCTGGGAGTGTTTGATGGGGACAGTGTAGAGGGAGCTTTACTCTGTATCTAACCCTGTGCTGTACCTGTCCTGAGAGTGTTTGATGGGGACAGTGTAGAGGGAGCTTTACTCTGTATCTAACCCCGTGCTGTCCCTGTCCTGGGAGTGTTTGATGGGGACAGTGTAGAGGGAGCTTTACTCTGTATCTAACCCTGTGCTGTACCTGTCCTGGGAGAATTGATGGGGACAGTGTAGAGGGAGCTTTAGGAGCATCTTCCTGATTGTTTTGGTCAAAAATCACTCGGATTGGTCTTGATTTAATATATATTGTTTATATTGACACTTGATCCTGTTTTTACTCTTTTTAGTTCATGTCTGAATTTGTGTCTGTGTCTAGTTTCTCTCTTACCTGCCCTCATGCCCTCTCCAAGTTCAGTTTGTGCAGGAGATGCACCTCTTGTTCCCTGGACCCCATTCCCGCTAAACTGCTGACTACGCACTTCGCCTCCGGGCCTCATGTTAGCCGGTGTTGGTAATGGTTCTCTCTCCTTGGGTACTGTCTTCCCTTCCTCCAATCTGCTGTCATCACCCCTTTCTCTGCTCAAAAGAAGTAACCCTTGACCCCACTGTCCTTGCAAACTACCAGCCCGTCTCCAACCTCCCTTTTCTCTCCAAGCTCCATAAACGAGTTGTTGCCTCCCAAATCAGATCCATACCAACCTTCTCTGGAACTCCGTGTTTAAAACTCTCTAATCAGGTTTCTGGCCCTGCCACAGCTCCCGAAACTGCTCTTATCAGAGTCAGTAATGACCTCCTGTGTGACTGTGACTGAGGTAAACTTTCCCTCCTCATCCTTCTCGACCTGTCTGCAGCCTTTGACCTGGGTGACCACACCATCCTCCCCCAGCGTCTCTCCATTGTTGCCCAGCTGGCTGGGACTGGCGCGGTTTAGTTCTATTCCTACCAGTCCAATAATAACCACACCGTCATCTCTAATGGCTTCTCTTCCTGCTCCTGCACTATTACTTCGGGTGTCCCCCAAGGATCTATCCTTGACCCCCTTTTATTTCTCATCTTCACTCTGCCCCTTTTGGTTAAGCGACATCTCGATTTTAAAACTCTGATCCTTGTTTTCAAATCCCTCCATGGCATCAGCCCTCCCTATCCCTGTAATCTCTGCCAGCCCCTAAAGCGCTCAAAGATCTCTGTGCCCACCTAACTCGGACCTCTTGAGCACCCCCAATTTTAATTGTTCCACCATTGCCAGTTGTACTTTTACTGTCAACGTCCTAACCTTTGGAATTCCCTTACCAAACTTCTCTGAGTCTCCACTCCTTTAAGATACTCCTTAAAACCTACCTTTTGAACCAAACATTTGGTCACCTGCCCTAAAACCTTCTTATATGGCTAGGTGTCAAATTAATTTTATAGAAATATTTCAAAATTCTCAATGTTCACCGTTGCTCATCTACTGTCATCCTTTTAATCTAATTTCCCAGTCAATAGTAGGCAACTCGCCCCTCTCATATTTATCTAATTGGTTTTATTTAGGACATATGTATAACACTCCCAAACATAACGAAATTCTACTATATTGTGATCACTCTTTCCCAGAGGATCCCTTATTATGGCGATGCCTCATTGTGAAAAACAAGATCCAAAATAGCCCCTTACTTGGCTGGTTCACGACATATTGTTCTAAGAAACACTCAAATGCATTCCCATGAACTCCTCCACCAAACTACTTCTGCTGATTTGATTTGTCAGTCTGTAATGAAAAGGAAAGCCCCACAATTATTGCATTGCCTCTGTTACCAGCTCCCTGATGGGGAGACTGAAGCCATTGTTTTCAGTTCCCGTTCCAGACTTGATTCCCCAGCTAGCTTTGTCCCTCTCCTCGGCAACAGCCTGTGGTTCGCAACCTTGGTGTCACATTTGAATCTGAGATGAGCTTCCAACCTCATGTTTATCATTAAGAGCACCCATGTCCACCTCTGTCACATTGCCTGACTTTATCCTATTTCAGCTAATCCGCTGCTGAAACCCTCATTCATGCTTTCGTTCCCTCTGTACTGGACTATTCCAACGCACTCCTGGCCGGCCTCCCATGTTCCATCCTTTGATGTAATCCAAATGCTGCTGTTATGTCTTCACTTCCAGTAAGGCCTGTTGCTGTATCACCCCTGTGCTCCTGACTTACATTGGCTCCTGTTCACACACTTTGTAGACTTTAAAATTCTCATCCTTGTTTTCAAATCTATCCATGGCCTTGCCCCCCTCCCCCCACCTCCCTTTTCTCTCTAATTTCCCACTGCACAACCCTCTTGAGATATCTGCGCTCCTCTAGTCCTGGCCTCTTCAGCCTCCCCAATTTCCATCGCTCCACCATTGGCGGCCGTGCCTTCAGCTGCCTGGGTCCCCAAACTCTGGAAATCCCCCCCTAAACCTCTCCACCTCACGTTCCTTTAAGATATTCCTTAAAAACTACCTCTTTGACCAAGCTTTTGGCCATCTGACCTAATATCTCCTTATGTGCCTCAGTGTCATTTTTTTCTATTTTAATGATGCTCCTGTAAAGCACTTTGGGACGTTTCATTACGTTAAAGATGTTATGTAAATATAGTTGTTGTTAATACATTGTCCAGCATTACAGCCACTGTGAAGAATATCCCAAAGCTCTACTTCAGACTGTTCCATGACAAGATTCTTTCTCTATACTATCCTCATCCTTTATTATCAGGGTTATTGTTTGGTGACACTAGAGTGAAGTGTTTTGGAATGGCTTGACAATATTAAAGGTGCTATATAAATGCAAGTTGTTGTTGTAATCTAGGGTCCTGGTGCAGTGTGACACGTTCCCAGGAGAGAGCGAGTCTGTGGGGTAGGATATGAATGGGAGCTGCTTGTGCACTGACCCGGAGGTGTGGGTATTTATCATGCAGAAATCCCTCCTCACTCTCTGATGTGCTCATAAATAACAACGTTCACTCTCAACAGCTCAAGTGTTTGTGGCTCTTGCCCCTTATCCACCTCAGTGGGCCTGGATTTTCCAGAAATCCTGACATTTTTTGGTGTCTCCTTCCCAATGTGGGGCATGAGGCTGGAGCAGGGGGTCCCTGCCACACACACACACACTGCCCCGAACACTGTGGGGGCTGAAACTCTGAAATAAAAACCAAACCTGTTAGAAATATTCAGCACAGGCCTGTGGAGAGAGGGAGACAGGGTTAACATTTCATATCTGTGATCTCTTGTCGGAACTGGAAAGAGTTTGAGATTAACAAATTGAAGGAAGTACAGAGGCAGGGACATGGTGAGGCGTTGGGAAGTATAGACGGGAGGGCCTGTGATGAGGTGGAAGGCAGGGGATTAAATGGTAAAAGTGATGATGATGCAAGTCAAACACAGATGGCATTGGGACAAATCAGAAAACACAGGATGATGTAAAAAGATGTACATGGCAGCTACAGGATCTTTACCAGCACCTGTGAGATGAACACTGAGTGCCTGCTGCTCCCATCAGTGTCTCCTCTTGTCTTGCACCATCACCACTTTTGTCATTTAACCTCTCTTGCCTTCCACCCAATCACAGACTATCACTTTTGTTTCCTCCACTTCTGCACTTGCATAAACCCTGTTACATCCCTAACTCTCTCCGAGTGTGATGGAAGGCCTTAACTGGAACTGGTGACCCGGTTTCTCTCTCCACATATCCTCCCTAACTTGCTGAGTATTTCCAGATTCTCCATTTGCCCCTGTACTGGTAGCTGTAGCTCAGATTGTTAAATTCAAATCGCTCTCTATCACAGAAAAACCTATTGATATACGCTCTCTATCACAGAAAAACCTATTGATATACGCTCTCTATCACAGAAAAACCTATTGATATACGCTCTCTATCACAGCACCAAACTGCCTAAGGTACAGAGAAACAGCCAGGTTGTCAGATATCCTGGTTAATGTTTCATTTGATGTCAGGATGAATCGGGTATGTTTTACACTGGCTGCTGTGGCTCACTTTACCAGCACCTATTTCACAGGTAGCAACACTACAGCTAGGCTAACCCAGGACTAACTGGATCATTCGACATGTGTCGCAGACTCAGCCACAACAGGTATTCAGAATTGGAGCCATCATTTGTATTGTGCAAACCCTCACTTCCCTCATTTGTAATTGTCTTTCTTTTGGATGTTAATATGTTGTTTGGTAAAAAAATTAACATTAAAGTGCCTTTTAATCACATGCTATGCAGCTGTGTCCTGTCACTGTAACATTTTGCTTAAAAAAACTGTGTGGGGAGATAATGAGATTTGGGTGTTAATGCGAGTGGGAAATCATAAAACGATACAGCATAGGAGGTCATTCAGCCCATTGTGTGTATGCTGGCTCTTTGCAGGAACTAGCTAATTAATCCCACTCCCAGGCTCTTTCTCCATAGCCCTGCAGAAATGTTCCACTTCGAGGAATTCAGGTGCCAGAAAGGTTAGAAGTGGTAGGAGATGAATTGCTCCTTCAGAGGCCTCCTTATATTGACAAGCGTCTTTTAATCTAATACCATCCTTAACCCCCTCAGTAAGCCATGGATGGACCTGTCTTGCAGAGTTTTTATTTAATGGAATGTATTTTTGTTGAACATTTTGAAAGGTTTTGTTAAATATTTCCCACTGTTTATTTCCATCCGTACTTTTTAGTCCATTTACCCAATCAACCATAGCCAGTTCCTCAATCTAAATAAAACGGAGTCTCTTGCTGAGCAAAGATCATTCAGCACCAGAGAGGGTATAGAGAATATGTGGCAAGAGCTGGAATTAGAAGACGCAATGGGGTCAGAGGGACAGGCAAGGGAGGAAGGATCCGGAGGGGCGTCAGTATCAATAGATCATTGGAGCTTGCATTCCTTAAGGGAAGAGAAAGATTTCTTGTTTGGGCGTGGGATGGGATGAAGAATTGGGGAACTGGGGATAAGGATAGCTTTTCTTCATTCATTCAAGGGATGTAGGCATCGCTGGCGAGACAGCATTTATTGTCCATCCCTAATTGCCCTTGTTCAGAGGGCATTTAAGAGTCATCCACATTGCTGTGGGTTTGGAGTCACATGTAGGCCAGGCCAGGTAAGGACGGCAGATTTCCTTCCTTAAAGGACATTAGTGAACCAGATGGGTTTTTAACAACAATCAGCAATGGTTTCATGGTCATCATCAGACTTGTAATTCCAGATTGTTATTGAATTCCACTTTCACCATGCTCTGGTGGGATTAGAACCCGGGTCCCCAATGCATTACGCTAGATCTCTGGAATATCAGCCTAATGAATATACCCCGACTGCACCACCGCCTTCCTCATAGGGTGAGTCGATGCTGCTGGAGAGAGAGAGAGGTCAAGTGTGTTCATGTGGCAGCTCATGGCACTGAATGTGGATCTCAGGAAGGGGTGAGAACAGCAGTCCGAGGACCACAGTATGTCTCCCTTTTCCAGATTGAATTCCATTACCACTTCTCTGCCCACTCACCCAAACCATTGATATCATTCTGGAGTCGACAGCTATCCTCTTCACTATCCTCTTCACTATCCAACTACACGGCCAATTTTTGTGTCATCTGCAAATTTCCCAATCATGCCTCTTACATTGAAGTCTAAATCATTAATATACACAACAAACAGCAAGAGACTCAACACTGAGCCCTGTGGAACACCACTGGAAACCTTCTTCCATTCGCAAAAACATCCATTGACCATTACCCTTTGTTTCCTGTCACTGAGCCAATTTTGGATCCAACCTGTCACCTTCCCCTGTATCCCATGAGACCTCACTTTCCTGACCAGTCTGCCATGTGGGACCTTGTCAAATGCTTTACTGAAATCCATGGAGACAACATCTACTACACTACCCTCGTCAATTCTCCTTGTTACTCCCTCAAAAAATTCTATTAAGTTAGTAAGACACGATCTTCCCCTAACAAAACCAAGCTGACTGTCCCTGATCAATCTGTACCTTTCTAAGTGACAGTTTATTCTGTCTCTCAGAATTGTTTCCAATAATTTGCCCAGTGCTGAGGTCAGACTGACCGGCCTATAATTTTCTGGCCTGTCCCTCGCACCCTTTTTAAATAATAGGACAACATTCACAGGCTCCAATCCTCTGGGACCTCACCTGTATCTAGTGAGGATTGGAAAATGATCCTCAGAGCATCTGCTATTTCCTCCCTGTCTTCCTTTAACAGCCTGGGATGCAATCCATCCGGCCCTGGTGATTTATCCACCTTCAAGGATGTCAGTCCCTCCAGTACTTCCTCTCTCATTATGCTTATTGTATCTATTTCACACTCCTCTTTAACTAGAATGTCTACATCATCCCTTTCCTTAGTGAAGACAGAGACAAAGTGCTCAGTGAGAACCCTCCCTACACCTTCAACATCAACTCACAAGTTACCATGTACATCCCTGATAGGCCCCAACCTTTCCTTAGTTATTCTCTTGCTCTTAATGTACTGGTAAAACATCTTAGGATTTTCTTTGATTTTACCTGCCAATATTTTTAACATCCTCTCTTTGCTTTCCTAATTTCCAGTTTTACTTCACCCCTGTACTTTCCACACTCATCTAGGCTTTCTACAGTATTAAGTCTTTTGTGACTGTCATAAGCTTTCTTTTTCTGCTTTATCTTGTCCTGAATGCTTCTAGATAACCAGGGGGTTCTAGACTTGGCAGTACCACCCGTTTTGCTTGTGGGAACGTATCTACACTGTGCCCCATAGAATCTCGCCTTTGAATACCTCCCACTGATTTGACACAGCCAATCGCTGTATCCAGTCCACTCTCACCTGTTCACCTGTCAGCTTTGTAAAATTTGTCTTCCCCCCAATTTAGAACTTTTACTCCTGTTCAATCTTTGCCCTTTTTTATAATGATGCTAAATCTAACTCTATTATGGTCACTATCTTCAAAATGGTTCCCATTCCTGCTTCATTCACTTGCTGAGCATCATTTCCTAAAACTAAATCTAGAATTGTGCCCACTCTCATTGGGCTTGTTATGTGCTGGCTAAAAAAGATCTCTAGAATGCAGTACAAGAATTTTATGCCCTCTGTGCCTTTCACACTGTTTCTATGGAGTGAATCGAATTGACTGAAAACTGGCATCTGTGATGCTGAGGATCTCGAGATGGATCATCCACTCGGCACTTCTGGCTGAAGATTGTAGCAAATGCTTTAGCCTTATCTTTTTCACCGATGTAATGGGCTCCCCCATCATCGAGGATGGGGATATTTGTGGAGCCTCCCCATCCAATGAGTTGTTTAATTGTCCAACACTATTCACAGCTGGATGTGGCAGGACTGCAGAGCTTAGATCTGATCTGTTGGCTGTGGGATCGCTTAGCTCTGTCTATCACTTGCGGTTTGGCAAGCAAGTAGTCCTGTGTTATTGCTTCACCAGCTTGACACCTCATTTTTAGGTATGCCTGGTGCTGCTCCTGCACTCTTCATGGAACCAGGGTTGATTCCCTGGCTTGATGGTAATGGCAAAGTGGGGGATATGCTGGGCCATGAGGTTACAGATTGTGTTCGAGTACAATTCTGCTGCTGATGATGCCCAGTCTGGAGTTGCTAGATCTGTTTGAAATCTATTGCATTTAGTGCCATAAAACACAATGGAGGTGTCCACAGTGTGAAGGCAGGACTTCATCTCCACAATGACTGTGCGGTGGTCACTCCTGCCAATACTGTCATGGACAGATACATCCTGCAGCAGGCAGGGTGGTCAAATATGTTTTCCCTCACCACCTGCCACAGACCCAGTCTAGCAGCTATGTCCTATAGGACTCGGCCAGCTCAGTCTGTGGTGGTGCTACTGAGCCACTCTTGGTGATGGACATTGAATTCCCTCACCCAGAGTACATTCTGTACCCTCGCCACCCTCAGTGCTTCCTCCAAGTGATGTTCAACATGGAGGAAGCACTGATTCATCAGCTGAGGGAGGGCGGTACGGGGTAATCTGCAGGAGGTTTCCGTGCCCATGTTTGACCTGATGCCATGAGACTTCATGGGGTCCAGAGTTGAGAACTCCCAGGGCAACTCCCTCCCGACTGTATACCACTGTGCTGCCACCTCTGCTGGGTCTGTCCCACCAGTGGGACAGGACATACCCAGGGATGGTGATGGTGGTGTCTGGGACACTATCTGTAAGGTATGATTCTGTGAGTATGACTGTCAGGCTGTTGCTTGACTAGTCTGTGAGACAGCTCTCCCAATGTTGGCACCAGCCCTCAAGGAGCATTTTGCAGGACAACAGGGCTGAGTTTGCAGTTTGCTGGGTGGCATGGTGCAGTTTGATACAACTGAGTATCTCAGGCAACCTGTCTGGAGTCACATGTGGCCAGACCAGGTAAGGACGGCAGATTTCCTTCCCTAATGGGCATTAGTGAACCAGATGGGTTTTTACAACAATCAATGATAGTTTCATGGTCACCATTATTTTTAATACCACAGATTTTTATTGAATTCAAATTCCACTATCTGCCGTGGTGGGATTCAAACCCGGGTCCCCAGAGAATTACCCTGAGTCTCTGGATCATTAGTCCAGCGACAATACCACTACGCCATCGCCTCCCCCACAGAGGCAATAGTCTTATTTGATGCTTCATTTAGTATATCATCCCTCCTCATAGCTGTAAATGATTCGTTAACCAATAATGTTACACCCCCATCTTTTTTACCCCCTCCGTACTCTGCCTGAAAACTCTACCTCCAGGGATGTTGAGCTGCTATTTTTGCCCCTCCTTAAGCTACGTTTCCAGTAAAGCGATGATATTATACTACCATGTGTCTCTCTGTGCCCTCAGCTATTCGGCTTTGTTTACTGTGCTTCATGTATTTACATATACACATTTTAACACTCCTAATTCCTGTGCTGTATTCACCCAGTCCTGATCAGGTGTTAAGACCGTTCAGTTTGTACAGATCCCACATTCCACAGATTTGGTCCCAATGCTTCAGAAATCTGATGCCCTCCCCCCAACACCAGCTTTCCAGCCATGTGTTTATTCGATCAATTCTCCTATTCCTATGCTCACTCACATGTGGAACTGGGAGTAATCCTGACATTACTGATCTTGAGGTCCTGCTTTTTAATTCCCTTCCTAATTCTGTAAAATCTGCTTTCAGGACCTCATCCTTTTTCCTACCTAAGTCATTGGTACCAACGTGGACAATGACCTCCGGCTGTTCACCCTGCCCCAGTGGGATGGTAAATAGTGAGGAGGATAACCTTAGATTACAGGAGGATATAGATGGGCTGGTGAGATGGGTTGATCAGTGGAAAATGGAATTTAATCCGGATAAGTGTGAGGTGATGCACTTGGGCAGGACAAACAAGGCACGGGAATATACGATGAATGGTAGGACCCTGGGAAGCACTGAGGATCAGAGGGACCTTGGTGTGCATGTCCACCGGTCCCTTAAGATAGCGGGACAGGCAGATAAGATGGTTAAGAAGGCATATGGGATACTTGCCTTTATTAGCCGAGGCATAGAATATAAGAGCAGGGAGGTTAAGCTGGAACTGTATAAAACGCTGGTTAGGCCACAGCTAGAGTATTGCGTACAGTTCTGGAATCCGCATTATAGGAAGGATGTGATTGCGCTAGAGAGAGCGCAGAGGAGATTTACCAGGATGTTGCCTGGGCTGGAGAGTTTTAGTTATGAGAAGAGATTGGATAGACTGGGGTTATTTTCCCTGGAGCAGAGGAGATTGAGGGGAGACATGATTGAGTTGTATAAAATTTTGAGGGGCATAGATAGAGTAGACAGGAAGGGATTTTTCCCCTGGTGGAGGGATCAATAACCAGGGGGCATAGATTTAAGGTAAGGGGCAGGAGGTTTAGAGGGGCTGTGAGGAAGAATTTTTTCACCCAGAGGCCGGTGGGAATCTGGAACTCACTGCCTGAAAGGGTGGTAGAGGCAGAAACCCTCATAACATTTAAGAAGTATTTGGATGTGCACTTGCGATGCCATGGTATACAAGGCTATGGGCCTAGTGCTGGAAAATGGGATTAGAATAGTTAGGTATTTGTTTGACTGGCGCAGACTTGATGGGCCGAATGACTATGACTGAGAATAATGTCACCTGTTGTCCTATCTCTTTATGTGGCTCTGTGTCTGGTGTTTAATTAGTCTCCTGTGAAGTTAAAGTGCTATATGAATACAGTGCTTGTTGCTAAGAGACTATCTACTTATGTTTATATCGGTCTATAATGTTTTATTTGTATGATTTTAGTTTAGAATCCTATTATTTCATCATTAGTATCTGTGCACCAGTGTATCTTAAAATGTAATTCAGATGCTTTTAATGTTGACATCCTCTGAGATTCAATTATCCTTTGTTTAATGTTTACCTATGTGGTCCTCGCCCTCACCAAATTCCCACTGTGACTGGTGCCAATGTTTAGCAGATTCACCCACCTCCCACTGAGCATTTACAGGTATCCCTCTAACATTCAGGAGCAAATTAGTCAGCTTCCATCCACAAGAATTAATGCCGAGTCAAAGATAATGAGATTGGGGAGATACTGATTCTCAGTGACAGAGAATCGTATGAGACAGAACCAGCCTTGAAGGCTGCAATTACCTCTACTCATGCTCTGTATCCAGGAGACAGGCCAGTTCAATGGATAAATCCGTCACTGGGTGAGATCTCCATGTCCATGTATCCTCTCTGCTCCCCTCATTCAGTGTCTGGGGCTAAGAGGCCCCACTGAGGTTGATGGTAACAACTTGCAGTCACAACCTGTATTAAATGTGATTTCCACTCGAGTGTAAAACTTTATTTAAAAATGGAACAGAGTCGGTGTTTATTCAGAGCAAGGTTCAGTGTCACAGTCTCCCACAGAACACAGTAAAAACTGTATAAATAAATATTTCTCAGTCGGCAATCAGAGACAGAGATTAATAATGTCCAAGATAGTAATAATATCAAAATAAGGGATTCTAGTGATTGAAATTCCATCCATTTCAATGTAGCCTCTGGAGATATATTCACCTCCCTGAGGAATCAACAAACAGAGCAAAACACCCAGCCTAAGTGAGAAGTTCCCCAGGATAAGGGTCACTCACTGTGTAACTGTACAGAGTCACTGTTAATTCAGGGTAAGGGTCACTCACTGTGTAATTGTACAGAGTCACTGTTTATTCAGGGTAACGGTCACTCACTGTGTAACTGTACAGAGTCACTGTTTATTCAGGGTAAGGGTCATTCACTGTGTAACTGTAGAGAGTCACTGTTTATTCAGGATAAAGGTCACTTACTGTGTAACTGTACAGAGTCACTGTTTATTCAGGGTAAGTGTCACTCACTGTGTAACTGTACAGAGTCACTGTCTATTCAGGGTAAGGATCACTCACTGTGTAACTGTACAGAGTCACTGTTTATTCAGGGTAAGGATCACTCACTGTGTAACTGTACAGAGTCACTGTTTATTCAGGATAAGGATCACTCACTGTGTAACTGTACAGAGTCACTGTTTATTCAGGGTAAGGGTCACTCACTGTGTAACTGTACAGAGTCACTGTTTATTCAGGGTAAGGGTCACTCACTGTGTAACTGTACAGAGTCACTGTTTATTCAGGGTAAGGGTCACTCACTGTGTAACTGTGCAGACTCACTGTTTATTCAGGGTAAGGGTCACTCACTGTGTAACTGTACAGAGTCACTGTTTATTCAGGGTAAGGATCACTCACTGTGTAACTGTACAGAGTCACTGTTTATTTAGGGGAAGGATCATCACTGTATGTGTGGCCTGTTACTCTGTCTGGAGATGGCCTGTACACAATTGCACGAATAACCAGGATGGGGTCTGGACGGTAGTGATGACTTTAAGGCTTTGTGATCCCCTGTTCAGGCTGCTTCAGAGTGGCGACCATCTTGTTGACTGCATTCCAGTCCAGATTACTGAGGATGCTGCTGGTGCTGTCAGACTCAATGTCAGATAGCTCGCAATCTGCCCCTCCATCTGCCTTGGTCAAATCATCACCCTGGGTAAAGAAATCATCAGAGGAATGAGTGAGTACAAGCCACTGTCTCAGTCTCCCAGCCCCAACAGCTCAGTTCCCTCCCACCCCTCACCCACCTCACAGCCCCCACTTCCTGAGTGGACCCACATGGCCCAGCCTTGCTCCTCCCTCAGAGGATGACCGTCCCCACCCCCGGCCAGGCCTTGATTCACCTGCAAGAAGGGGTCATCCTCACGGTCCAGAATCTGACGGATCTCCTCCGGTGGACTCCACAGGGTCAGGGAGCTGCATTCCCAGTCAGACTCATCTGCTGCTGGATGCTGAGTTCGGAGTCGGAAGGAAGGCTTGAGTGAGGCCTGATGACAGGAGGCTGGAGGAGAGGACAGACAGCCAATCAGCACGTGACAGGAAACACTGCAATAGCACCCATCTCCCACTGGGCATTCCCACACCCCCTCTGGCCCAGGGCAGGACCTCTGGCCCAGGGCAGGACCTCTGGCCCAGGGCAGGACCTCTGGCCCAGGGCAGGACCTCTGGCCCAGGGCAGGACCTCTGGCCCAGGGCAGGACCTCTGGCCCAGGGCAGGACCTCTGGCCCAGGGCAGGACCTCTGGCCCAGGGCAGGACCTCTGGCCCAGGGCAGGACCTCTGGCCCAGGGCAGGACCTCTGGCCCAGGGCAGGACCTCTGGCCCAGGGCAGGACCTCTGGCCCAGGGCAGGACCTCTGGCCCAGGGCAGGACCTCTGGCCCAGGGCAGGACCTCTGGCCCAGGGCAGGACCTCTGGCCCAGGGCAGGACCTCTGGCCCAGGGCAGGACCTCTGGCCCAGGGCAGGACCTCTGGCCCAGGGCAGGACCTCTGGCCCAGGGCAGGACCTCTGGCCCAGGGCAGGACCTCTGGCCCAGGGCAGGACCTCTGGCCCAGGGCAGGACCTCTGGCCCAGGGCAGGACCTCTGGCCCAGGGCAGGACCTCTGGCCCAGGGCAGGACCTCTGGCCCAGGGCAGGACCTCTGGCCCAGGGCAGGACCTCTGGCCCAGGGCAGGACCTCTGGCCCAGGGCAGGACCTCTGGCCCAGGGCAGGACCTCTGGCCCAGGGCAGGACCTCTGGCCCAGGGCAGGACCTCTGGCCCAGGGCAGGACCTCTGGCCCAGGGCAGGACCTCTGGCCCAGGGCAGGACCTCTGGCCCAGGGCAGGACCTCTGGCCCAGGGCAGGACCTCTGGCCCAGGGCAGGACCTCTGGCCCAGGGCAGGACCTCTGGCCCAGGGCAGGACCTCTGGCCCAGGGCAGGACCTCTGGCCCAGGGCAGGACCTCTGGCCCAGGGCAGGACCTCTGGCCCAGGGCAGGACCTCTGGCCCAGGGCAGGACCTCTGGCCCAGGGCAGGACCTCTGGCCCAGGGCAGGACCTCTGGCCCAGGGCAGGACCTCTGGCCCAGGGCAGGACCTCTGGCCCAGGGCAGGACCTCTGGCCCAGGGCAGGACCTCTGGCCCAGGGCAGGACCTCTGGCCCAGGGCAGGACCTCTGGCCCAGGGCAGGACCTCTGGCCCAGGGCAGGACCTCTGGCCCAGGGCAGGACCTCTGGCCCAGGGCAGGACCTCTGGCCCAGGGCAGGACCTCTGGCCCAGGGCAGGACCTCTGGCCCAGGGCAGGACCTCTGGCCCAGGGCAGGACCTCTGGCCCAGGGCAGGACCTCTGGCCCAGGGCAGGACCTCTGGCCCAGGGCAGGACCTCTGGCCCAGGGCAGGACCTCTGGCCCAGGGCAGGACCTCTGGCCCAGGGCAGGACCTCTGGCCCAGGGCAGGACCTCTGGCCCAGGGCAGGACCTCTGGCCCAGGGCAGGACCTCTGGCCCAGGGCAGGACCTCTGGCCCAGGGCAGGACCTCTGGCCCAGGGCAGGACCTCTGGCCCAGGGCAGGACCTCTGGCCCAGGGCAGGACCTCTGGCCCGTCCAAACCCATGAAGAGGCCACACAAAAGGGATGTGGGGTTGGGGAGTTAGAGAAAAATTGTTTTTCCAGCAAATAAAAAGGGAGGCAGTAACATAGTGGTATTGTCACTGGGCTAGTGCAGAGGCCCAGGATAATGCTCTGGAGACACGGATTCAAATCCCATCACAGCAGCCGGTGGAGTTTAAATTCTATTCGGAATCACACCTTAAAGATAATGTCCCAGACACCAGCATCACCATCCCTGGGTATGTCCTGTACTCTTGTACTCTATGCCCCTATTAATAAAGCCCAGGATACTATATGTGTTATTAACTCCTCTCTCAACCTGTCCTGCCACTTTCAATGGTTTATGCACATATACATCCAGGTCCCTCTGCTCCTGCACCCCCTTTCGAATTGTACCCTTTATTATATATTGTCTCTCCATGTTCTTCCTACCAAAATGTATCACTTCGTACTCCTCCACATGGAACTTCATCTACACCTCTCCGACCATTCTGTCAACTTGTCTACGTCCTTTTGAAGTTTTACACTGTGCTCCTCACAGTTCACAATGCTTCCAAGTTTTGTACCATCCGCAAATTTTGAAATTGTGTCCTGTACACCAAGGTCTAGATCATTAATATATATCAGGAAAAGCAAGGGTCCCAACACTGACCCTTGGAACTCCATTACAAACCTTCCTTGAATCTAAAAAACATCCATTAACCACTACTCTCTGTTTCCTGTCACTCAGTTTCTTATCCAAGTGCCTACTTTCCCTTTTATTCCAAGAGCTAGACTTTTACTCATAAGTCTGTTGTGTGGCACTATATCAAATGTCTTTTGAAAATCCATATACACATCAACAGCGTATCCCTTATCGACCTTCTCTGTTACCTCCTCAAAATACTCTAACAAGTTAGTTGAAAATGATCTTCCCTTAATGAATCCATGCTGGCTTTCCTTAATTATCCTGCTCTTGTCAAAGCGACTCTTGATTTTGTTCTGAACTGTAGTTTCCAGAAGTTTCTCTACCACTGAGGTCAAACTGACTGGTCTGTAGTTGTCGGCTTTATCCTTGCACCCCTTTTTGAACAAGGGTGTAACATTCACAATTCTCCAGGTCCATGGCACCTCCCCTGTGTCCAAGGAAGACTGGAAGGTTATCACTAGTGCCTCTGCAACTTCCACTCTCACCTCCCTCAGTGTCCTCGGATGCATCTCATCCAGTCCTGGTACCTTAACTATTTTATGTAAGATTAGCCTTTCTAATACTCCCTCCTTCTCAATTGTAAAATCCTCGAGTGTACCAGTTACCTCCTCTCTCACCTCAGTCTGGGGAGCATCCAGAAGGCTTTTGACAAAGTCCCACATAAGAGATTAGCGTGTAAATTAAAGTGCATGGGATTGGGGGTAGTGTACTGAGATGGATAGAAAACTGGTTGGCAGACAGGAAACAAAGGGTAGGAATAAACGGGTCTTTTTCCGAATGGCAGGCAGTGACTAGTGGGGTACCGCAGGGATCGGTACTGGGACCCCAGTTATTCACAATATATATTAATGATTTAGATGAGGGAACTAAATGTAATATCTCCAAATTTGCAGATGATACAAAGCTGGGTGAGAGGGTGAGCTGTGAGGAGGATGCAGAGATGCTTCAGTGTGATTTGGACAAGCTGAATGAGTGGGCAAATGCATGGCAGATGCAGTATAATGTGGATAAATGTGATGTTATCCACTTTGGTAGCAAAAACAGGAAGGCAGATTATTATCTGAATGGCCTTAAACTGAGAGAGGGGAATGTACAACGATCCTGGGTGTCCTTGTACACCAGTTGCTGAAGGTAAGCATGCAGGTGCAGCAGGCGGTAAAGAAGGCAAATGGTATGTTGGCCTTCATAGCCAGAGGATTCGAGTACAGGAACAAGGATGTCTTGCTGCAATTGTACAGGGCCTTGGTGAGACCACACCTGGAACATTGTGTGCAGTTTTGGTCTCCTTATCTGAGGAAGGATGTACTTGCTATAGAGAGAGTGCAGCGAAGGTTTTCCAGACTGATTCCTGGGATGGCTGGACTGACATATGAGGAAAGATTGAGTCGGTTAGGATTATATTCGCTGGGGTTCAGAAGAATGAGGGGGGATCTCATAGAAACCTATAAAATTCTAACAGGACTAGACAGGGTAGATGCAGGAAGGATGTTTCCGATGGTGGGGGAGTCCCGAACCAGGGATCACAGTCTGAGGATACGGGGTAGACCATTTAGGACTGAGATGAGGAGAAATTTCTTCACCCAGAGAGTGGTGAGCCTGTGGAATTCGTTACCACAGAAAGTAGTTGAGGCGAAAACTTTGTATGTTTTCAAGAAGGAGTTAGATATAGCTCTTGGGGCGAAAGGGATCAAAGGATATGGGGAGAAAGTGGGAACAGGATATTGACTTGGATGATCTGCCATGATCATGATGAATGGTGGAGCAGGCCCAAAGGGCCGAATGGCCTACTCCTGCTCCTAGTTTCTATGTTTCTATTATTTACATGCTTATAGAAGACCTTGAGATTTCCTTTTATGTTCACTGCCAGTCTCTTTTAATGCCCCATCCTTGCTTTTCTGATTAGTTTTTCACTTCCCCTCTGGTCCTTCTATATTCAGTCTGATTCTCCATTGTATTTTCTACCTGACATCTGTCATACACTCACTTTTTCCTTTTTATCTTCACCTCTATCTCTCTCGTCATCCAGAGTGTTCTAGATTTATTTGTCCTACGTCTCCCCTTCAAGGGAATATACCTTGACATTGTTTGCAATACTATCTCTTTGGAGGTGGCCCATTGTTCAGCCACTGGAAACATACTGCTGCAGAAAATTACCCTGAACACGTTTCAGGAACTCTCGCCCCTCTTCTCCCTTTTTATTATTCCTATCCCAGTCTATATTTGGATAATTGAAGTCTCCCATTATGATTACTCTATAACTCTCGCATCTCTCTGTAATCTCTTTCCAAATTTGTTTCTCCACATCCCTTCCACTAGTTGGTGGTCTATACACTGCACTATTCAATGTTATTGCACCTTTTTCATTTCTTACCTCTAGCCAGAGAGGTTCTGTCTTTGACCCCTCTGGAACATCCTCTCTCTCTCCATCCAGTACTGTAATTCCATCTTTAATCAGTACTACCACCCCCTCCCCTTTCCTTCCTTTTCTGTCTCTCCTAAACACCTTGTACCCAGGAATATTTAACACCCAGTCCTGCCCTTCTTTGAGCCAGGTCTCTGTTATAGCAATAATATCATAGTTCCATTTGTCAACCTTTGCCTGTAGTTCACCAATCTTATTAACCACACTCCATGCATTCACATACATGCACATTAATCCTGATTTAGGCTTTTTAACTTTCCCCCTTGCTCTGACCCCATTTAAGTGACTTACTATAGCCTACTCTAGTTCTATCAAACTCTCTCAGTATTCTATCTACCTTGATATTACTCTCTGATATATCCTCCTTATCAGTTAATACTTCTCTACTTCCCACTGCCAGTTTTTCTCCTCTCCTCTCTGAATTTCCCCCCAGGTTCCCATCCCCCTGCCAATCTAGTTTAAACCCTCCCCAATAGCACTAGCAAACCTCACGAGAACATTACACCTCAACAGGACTGGGACTAACCTGTCCTTCTTGTACAGGTCCCACCTGCCCCAGAACCGGTCTCAATGTGTCAGAAATCTAAAGCCCTCCCTCCTATGCCATTTCTCCAGCCATACATTGAACTGCTCAATTCTTATGCTCATCAGCAGGTGGCACTGGGAGTAATCCTGAGATCACTGTTCTTGAGGTCCTGCTTTTTAATTTCCTTCCTAACTCCCTAGAATCTGCTTTCAGGGCCATGTCCCTTTTCCTTCCTATGTCATTGGCCCCAATGTGGACCACAACCTCTGGCTGCTTGCCCTCCCCCTGGGGAATGTCCTGCAGCCGCTCTGTGACATCCTTGACCCTGGCACCGGGGAGGCAACATAGCATTCTGGAGTCACGCCTACGGCCACAGGAAAGCCTGCCTGCTCCCCTAACTATGGAATCCCCTACTGCTATAGCTCTTCCACTCTTCCTCCTCCCATCCTGTGCAATTGAGCCACCCGTGGTGCCCAAACTTGGCTCTTGCTACAGGACTGTACACAGTACTCCAGATGTGGTCTTACTAAATGCCCTGTATAACCTTCCTACTTTTGTATTCAATTTCCCTTGTAATAAACAATAACATCTTATTTGCTTTCCTAATTACTTGCTGTACCTTCATACTAGCTTTTTGCGATTCATGCACTAAGACACCCAGATCCCTCTGTATCTCAGAGATCTGCAATCTCTCACCATTTTGATAAAATGCTTTGTTTTCATTTTTCCTGCCAAAATGGGCAATTTACACTTTCCCACATTATACTCCATTTGCCAGGTCTTTGCCCACTTATCTATATCTCTTTGTAGCCTCCTTATGTGCTCTGCACAATTTATTTTCCTGCCTATCTTTATGTCATCAGCAAATTTAGCAACCATACCTTCCCTTCATCCAAGTCATTTATATAAATTCTAAACTGTTGAGGTCTCAGCACTGATTCCTGTGGCTCACCCCTCGTCACATCCTGCCAACCAAAGAATGACCCATTTATGCCTACTCTGTTTCTAGTTAGCCAGCCGATCATCCATCCGTGCTAATATGTTACTCCCTACACCACGAGCTTTCATTTTCCCCAATAACCATTGATGCGGCACCTTATTAAATGCCTTCTAAAAATCCAATACAGGACATCCACTGGTTCCCCTTTATCCACATGTAACTTCTTCAATGAACTCCAATAAATTGGTTAAATGCGATTTCTCTTTCACAAAACCATGTTGACTCTGCCTGATTACCCTGACTTTTCCTAAGTTCCCTGTTATAATGTCTTTAATAACGGCTTCTAACATTTTCCCTATGACAGATGTTAAGCTAACTGGCCTGTAGTTTCCTGCTTTCTGTCTCCTTCCCTGTTTGAATAAAGGAATTACATTTGCTATTTTCCAATAATAATGGAACCTTCACCAAATCCAGGGAATTTTGAAAAATAAAATCCAACGCATCAACTATCTCACTAGTCACTTCTTTTAAGACACTAGGACCTGGGGACTTGTCAGTCCACAACTCCGACAATTTACTCAGTACCACTTCTTGGCGATTGTAATTTTCCCGAGTTCTCCTTCTCTTCCATTTCCTGATATTTAGCTGTTTCTGGGATGTTACTTGTATCCTCTATAGTGAAGACTGATGCAAAATACGCGTTCAATTCATCTGCCATCTCCTGATTTTCCATTATTAATTCCCCAGGCTCACTTTCTATAGGATCAACGATCACTTTGTTAACTCTTTTCCATTTTTAAATATCTAAAGACCTCTTACTATCTGTCATTATATTTCTAGCTAGCTTTCTCTCGTACTCTAACTTTTCCCTTCTTATTAATCTTTCAGTCATTCTTTGCTGTTTTCTATATTCTGACCAATCTTCTGACCTGCCACCCATCTTTGTGCAAATATATGCGTTTTCTTTAAGTTTGATACTATCTTTTTTTTTTAGTTAACCACAGATGGTGGATCTGCCCCTTGGAATTTGTCTTTCTCGTTGGAATATATCTATTCTGTGTATTCTGAAATATCTATTTAAAGGTTTGCCACTGCATCTCTATTGACCTATCCATTAATCTAATTTTACTAGTTTACTTTAGCTAGTTGTGTTTTCATGCCCTCATAATTGTTCTTATTTAAGCTTAAAATACTAGTCCAGGAGCCACTCTTCTCCCCCTCAAACTGAATGTAAGATTCCCCCTCCCACCGCAAGTTCCTCTCCAGTCCTGAGCAGATATCCCCAACCCCGGCACCAGGCAGGCTACGCAGTTGTCTGGGCTCTCGCTCTTTGCTGCAGAGTACAGTGTCAATCCCCCTCACTATACTGTCCCCTACTCCCACTACATCCCTTTTTGCTCCCCTCACTTGAATGACTTCCTGTCCCACGGTGCCATGATCAGTTTGCTCATTCACCCTGCAGCCCCCACTCTTATCCAAACAAGGTGAGAGAACCTCAAACCTATTGGACAATTGCAGTGGTTCACACTCCTGTCCTCTGGGTCCCCTCACCTGCCTCACTCAGTCGCACTCTCCTGTCCTCTGGGTCCCCTCACCTGCCTCAGTCGCACTCTCCTGTCCTCTGGGTCCCCTCACCTGCCTCACTCAGTCGCACTCTCCTGTCCCTGACCACTGACCAAATCAGAAGATCCTGTCCTAAATGATGTGACTGCCTCCTGGTATAAAACATCCAGGTAACTTTCCCCGTCCCTGATGTGTCGCAGTGTCTGCAGCTCAACCTCCATCCCAATGTCTCTGAGCCAAAGATCCCTAAGCTGCAAACCTGTTTGCCCTGGATCACACTGCCATCCAGGAGTTCGCACATGCTGGACTTTTACATGATTATATACAGTAAATTTTCCTGCATTCAATTGATCACCATTTTGAATGTTTCCTATTGTTGTTCTACATTACAGTTTGCCAATATTGTTGCCCATTTTATTTTCCCAAGTTCTATCCTCCGCCCTTCAAAATCAGCTTTTTTCCAATCTATTAAAATTGTTTTCATCATACTTATTTCCTTTTCTATCGCCACCTTAATATGGTCACTATTGCCTAGATGCTCCCCTTATTTTACTTATTTTATCTGCTCTGGTTCATTCCCCATCAAGAGAACATAAGCAGGAGTAGACCACGCAGCCCATCGAGCCTGCTCCACCATTCAATACCATCATGGCTGAGTCTGGGCTTCAACTCCACTTCCCTGCCCACTCCCCACATCCTTTGTTTTCCTGCAAGACCAGAAGTCTGTCTATCACAGCCTTTAATGCATTCAACGATACAGCATCTAAAAATCTCTGGGGTAAAGAATCCCAAAGATTCACAACCCTTCCAGTGAAGTAATTTCTCCTCACAGAATCACACAGTGCAGAAGAGGCCCTTCGGCCCATCCAGTCTGCACTAACACGTGAGAAACACCTGACCTACCTACCTAATCCCATTTACCAGCACTTGATCCATAGCCTTGAATGTTATGATGTGCCAAGTGCCCATCCAGGTACTTTTTAAAGGATGTGAGGCAACCCGCCTCCACCACCCTCCCAGGCAGTGCATTCCAGACCCTCACCACCCTCTAGGTAAAAAAGATTTTTCTCACATCCCCCCTAAACCTCCTGCCCCTCACCTTGAACTTATGTCCCCTCGTGACTGACCCTTCAACTAAGGGGAACAGCTGCTCCCTATCCACCCTGTCCATGCCCCTCATAATCTTGTACACCTCCATCAGGTCACCCCTCAGTCTTCTCTGCTCCAACGAAAACAACTCAAGTCTATCCAACCTCTCTTCATAACTTAAATGTTTCATCCCAGGCCACATCCTGGTGAATCTCCTCTGCACCCCCTCCAGTGCAATCACATCCTTCTTATAATGTGGCGACCAGAACTGCACACAGTACTCCAGCTGTGGCCTCACCAAGGTTCTATACAACTCCAACATGACCTCCCTACTTTTGTAATCTATGCCTCGATTGATAAAGGCTAGTGTCCCATATGCCTTTTTCACCACCCCACTAACATGCTCCTCTGCCTTCAGAGATCTATGGACACACATGCCAAGTTCCCTCTGTTCCTCAGAACTTCCTAGTGTCATGCCGTTCATTGAATGATTCCTTGTCAAATTACTCCTTCCAAAGTGTATCGCCTCACAATTTTCAGGGTTAAATTCCATCTGCTACTTATCTGCCCGTTTGACCATCCCGTCTATATCTTCCTGTAGCCCAAGACACTCAACCTCACTGTTAACCACCCGGCCGCAAACTTACTAATCCTACCCCCCACATAGTCATCTATGTTGTTTATATTAATGACGAATAATAGGGGACCCAGCACAGACCCCTGTGGTACGCCACTGGACACTGGCTTCCAGACACTAAAAGCATCCTTCTGTCATCACCCTCTGTCTCCTACAACTAAGCCAATTTTGAATCCACCTTATCAAAATTACCCTGTATCCCATGTGCATTTGCCTTCTTTATAAGTCTCCCATGTGGGACCTTGTCAAAGGCTTTGCTGAAATCCATATAAACTACATCAACTGCACTACCCTCATCTACACACCTGGTCACCTCCTCAAAAAATTCAATCAAATTTGTTAGGCATGACCTCCCTCTGACAAAGCCATGCTGACTATCCCTGATCAAACCTTGCTCTCCTCGTCTCAATCCTAAATGATTGGCCCCTTTTCCTGAGATTCTTCCTCTGTGTTTTAGCAAAAATAAAAATTGCTGGAAAAACTCAGCAGGTCTGACAGCATCTGTGGAGAGGAAGACAGAGTTAACGTTTCGAGTCCATATGACTCTTCAGAAGAGTTTTTGCTACAGATTTCCAGCATCCACAGTATTTTGCCTTAACCCCCATGTCTTAGGTTCCCCGACCAATGGAAACACTCTCTCAGCATCCACCATGTCAAACCCTCTTCAGAATCTTGTACCTTTCAATGAGATCACCGCATTCTTTTAAACTCCAGAGAATATAAATCCAACTGTGAATCTTGCCTTGTTGAGCTTTTTACATATTGGGTTAGAAAGGAGTCCTGCCACATTGTAGGAGCTCCATTCTCTTATCCCATTTACCCAACTCTTCTGTCCAATTAGTATCAGGGGAGTTGAAATCTCCATGATTATTATTCTACGTTTTATACTCAATTCTCTAATTTGTTGGCACATTTCGTCCTCCACCTCCCCTCCGCTATCGACCCCACCTCCCTTCCGCTATCGACCACACCTCCCTTCCGCTATCGACCCCACCTCCCTTCCGCTATTGACCACACCTCCCTTCTGCTATCGACCCCACCTCCCTTCCGCTATCGACCCCACCTCCCTTCCGCTATCGACCCCACCTCCCTTTCGCTATCGACCACACCTCCCTTCCGCTATCGACCCCACCTCCCTTCCGCTATCGACCCCACCTCCCTTCCGCTATCGACCCCACCTCCCTTCCGCTATCGACCCCACCTCCCTTCCTCCATCGACCACACCTCCCCTCCGCTATCGACCACACCTCCCCTCCGCTATCGACCACACCTCCCCTCCGCTATCGACCACACCTCCCGACTACACCTCCCCTCCACTATCGACTGTACCTCCCTTCCACTATCGACTACACCTCCCCTCCGCTATCAACTACACCTCCCCTCCGCTATCGACTCCACCTCCCCTCCGCTATCGACTCCACCTCCCCTCCGCTATCGACTCCACCTCCCCTCCGCTATCGACTCCACCTCCCCTCCGCTATCGACTCCACCTCCCCTCCGCTATCGACTCCACCTCCCCTCCGCTATCGACTCCACCTCCCCTCCGCTATCGACCACACCTCCCCTCCACTATCGACCCCACCTCCCCTCCGCTATCGACTCCACCTCCCCTCCGCTATCGACTCCACCTCCCCTCCGCTATCGACCACACCTCCCTTCCGCTATCAACCACACCTCCCCTCCACTATTGACTGCACCTCCCTTGCACTATCGACTACACCTATTGGTGTGCTGAGCTTGAGAGACCCGAATTTCAGTTTAAATTGGCAAGGGGACAGGGTGCAGCCACACTGAGTTGGCAAAGTCCAGGCTGAGTTACTGATCTTGCCCAGTGTGGTACTGAGCTCCATGGAGCAGCCAGGGCCCTAGTGTCAAGCTGCCAGGGTTTCGAGCGATGGTGAGATGCTTACCAGCCCTGGCCTCTTGATGTCTGACCAGCCCACGATATGTGCTCCCAGTCACTGGGCAAGGTCTTCTCTGGGCTGCTTGTCTCAATGTTCCTAATTGAAACACAACAGTTGTATCAGATTAATAACTGGGCTTTTTCTTAATCATTCATTCAATTGCTGCAGTCCATGTGGTGTAGGTACACCCACATGCTCATTCAGCAACCAGTGCAAACACAATGGGCCGAATGGCCTCCTTCTGCATTGCAACAATTTTGTGATTAGAATTATAATATTTACTTTATTGCAGCAACACAAGTGTCTAGTCCAGAACACTGGGGCGAGATTGTAATTTCCCGATGGAGATGCGAATCAGATTGTGAAACACTGAACTTTTAAAAAATATAATAATTCGCGAGATGTGGGCTTCACTGGCTGGTCCAGCATTTATTGCCCACCCCTAGTTGCCCTTGAGAAGGTGGTGGTGAGCTGCCTTCTTGAACCGCTGCAGTCCATGTGGTGTAGGTACACCCACAGTGCTGTTAGGGAGGGAGTTCCAGGATTTTGACCCAGCGACAGTGAAGGAACGGTGATAAATTTCCAAGTCAGGGTGGTGAGTGACTTGGAGGGGAACTTCCAGGTGGTGGAGATCCCATCTATCTGCTGCTCTTGTCCTTCTGGAGGTTGCAGTTTGGAAGGTGCTGTCTAAGGAGCCTTGGTAGTTGCTGAAGTGCATCTTGTAGATGGTACAGACTGCTGCTACTGTGTGTTGATAGTGGAAAGAGTGAATGTTTGTGGATGGGATGGCAATAAAGCGGCTGCTTTGTCTGGGATGGTGTCAAATTTCTTGAATGTTGTGGGAGCTGCACTCATCCAGGCAAGTGACTCCTGACTTGTGCCTTGTAGATGGTGGACAGGATTTGGGGAGTCAGGAGGTGAGTTACTCGTCACAGGATCCCTAGCCTCTGACCTGCTCTTGTAACCACAGTATTTATATGGCTAGTCCAGTTCAGTTTCTGGTCAATGGTAACCCCCAGGATGTTGATAGTTGGGGATTCAGTGATGGTAATGCCATTGAACACCAAGGAGCGATGATTGGATTCTCTAATGTTGGAGATGGTCACTGCCTGGCACTTGTGTGGTGCGAATGTTACCGGCTACTTGTCAGCCCAAGCCTGGATATTGTCCAGGTCTTGCTGCATTTGGACATGGACTGCTTCAGTATCTGAGGAGTCGCGAATGATGCTGAACATTGTACAATCATCAGTGAACATCCCCACTTCTGACCTTATGATGGAAGGAAGGTCATTGATGAAGCAGCTGAAGATGGCCTCAATGATTTCAGTATGGGTCAGTGACCCTGTACACGTTTAATACAGGAGGTGAATGTGGGAAACATTCAGAAAGGTACTGAATGAAACCATTAACACTTTGACACAATAACTTCATGCAACAGACAAGGTAAAGGGAAGCGACGGTCACCCACCGGTCTGTGGAGCTCGCCCAGGGGATGAGGAGACCGATCGGGCTGGCTTCACCCGATAGGTGCCTGAGAAGCATCGCTCCACCCGACTGGCAGACAGACTGCGTGATCCTGCATTCCTCCTGGAACACAACACAGAATGAGGGCACACCTCACAGACACAGACTCACACACTGCACCCACCTCACTGACACACACACACACACACACTGCACCCACCTCACTGACACACACACACACACACACTGCACCCACCTCACTGACACACACACACTGCACCCACCTCACTGACACACACACACACACACACACTGCACCCACCTCACTGACACACACACACACACACTGCACCCACCTCACTGACACACACACACACACACTGCACCCACCTCACTGACACACACACACTGCACCCACCTCACTGACACACACACACACACACACTGCACCCACCTCACTGACACACACACACACACACTGCACCCACCTCACTGACTGCCATCCAGGCTGCATGCACCTCACTGACTCCAATACTGACTATATGGACCTCCCTGACTCACCCATGGACTGTATGTGTCTGACTGACTCACACACAAACTGCACACCGCTTATGGACAGTGACTGTTTGCAGTTCATGCACGCACAAACACGGACTGTACATGGCCTGCACACACATCTTATGCAGCTCGCACACACAAGGCTGTACGCAGCTCGTCCATGCACACACATTCACACAGTATGCATACTCACTTAGCACACACCTCACACACAGGGTATACACCATTTGTACATTACTGGTAACTGAACACGGCAGCCGATCATTAGCAGCGACTGAGGAAACATCCTCTGAGTCTCTCCATTTGACAAAAGCAGCAAAGTTACTGTCAGGGAGATGAGGTTTCTTGGTTCAGATTCTGGATGGTGATAGCTGCCATTAATACTGTACAAGAGGATGAAGAGCTGCTGTAATGGAACAGAGGTGACAGTATTCATGGATATCAGATGGAGTCACACGAATGGGTTAAAAGGCCTTTCCCACCTATTGGGGTGAGAATGGTCAGTACTGACCGGGCGTTTGTCAGTCCTCTATTTAACCCCTGTCAATGGGGTCTGGATAGGCTAAGTGTTCATCACGCCTGTACTTACCCTCTTGGTGTGCTGCTATATGGATTCTGAGTGAGTTGAGCTGATTTGATGGGCTTTTCTCCCAGAGCTCGGGGGCGAGTGTTTGGAAGCTGAACAGTGTCGCACAACATCTCGTTCATCAAGCTGAGCGCTGCCTGGGTTCGCTGCTCCTGGTTCTCAGCCAACGTTACCCTGGAGAGAAAAGGGAAAATAACAGGTGAATAAAGGACAAAGAGAGCCTGGGAAACACAATCCAAACTTTACCAGTCCACCACTCTAGCACATCATTTACATACAGGAACAGTGAGGGGGAGGCCGTTTTGTCCAGAGCAAACAGTTCATCCAGAAACATACAAACATATGAATTAGGAGCAGGAGGAGGCCACTCGGCCCCTCGAGTCTGCTCCACCATTCAATAAGATCATGGCTAATCTGATTGTAACCCCAACCCCACATTCTGCCTACCCCCAATAACCTTTCACCTCATTGTTAATCAAGAATCTATCGACCTCTATCTTAAAAATATCCATTGATCCTGTCCGGAACATTCTCTGGGGAAGAAATTTCCACAGACTCATGACCCTCTGAGAGAAAACATTTCTGCTCACCTTCATTTCAAATAGGAGACCCCATATTTTCACATCATTGGAAACACAGGGTTACGATACACAGTGAGTCGGTCAGTCTCAGGGTTACGATACACAGTGAGTTGGTCAGTCTCAGGGTTACGATACACAGTGAGTTGGTCAGTCTCAGGGTTACGATACACAGTGAGTCGGTCAGTCTCAGGGTTACGATACACAGTGAGTCGGTCAGTCTCAGGGTTACGATACACAGTGAGTCGGTCAGTCTCAGGGTTACGATACACAGTGAGTTGGTCAGTCTCAGGGTTATGACACACAGTGAGTTGGTCAGTCTCAGGGTTACAATACACAGTGAGTTGGTCAGTCTCAGGGTTACGATACACAGTGAGTCGGTCAGTCTCAGGGTTACGATACACAGTGAGTCGGTCAGTCTCAGGGTTACGATACACAGTGAGTTGGTCAGTCTCTGGGTTACGATACACAGTGAGTCGGTCAGTCTCAGGGTTACGATACACAGTGAGTCGGTCAGTCTCAGGGTTATGACACACAGTGAGTTGGTCAGTCTCAGGGTTACAATACACACAGTGAGTTGGTCAGTCTCAGGGTTACGATACACAGTGAGTTGGTCTGTCTCAGGGTTACGATACACAGTGAGTTGGTCAGTCTCTGGGTTACGATACACAGTGAGTTGGTCTGTCTCAGGGTTACGATACACAGTGAGTTGGTCTGTCTCAGGGTTACGATACACAGTGAGTTGGTCTGTCTCAGGGTTACGATACACAGTGAGTTGGTCTGTCTCAGGGTTACGATACACAGTGAGTTGGTCTGTCTCAGGGTTACGATACACAGTGAGTTGGTCTGTCTCAGGGTTACGATACACAGTGAGTTGGTCTGTCTCAGGGTTACGATACACAGTGAGTTGGTCTGTCTCAGGGTTACGATACACAGTGAGTTGGTCAGTCTCAGGGTTATGATACACAGTGAGTTGGTCTGTCTCAGGGTTACGATACACAGTGAGTTGGTTAGTCTCAGGGTTACGATACACAGTGAGTTGGTCTGTCTCAGGGTTACGATACACAGTGAGTTGGTCTGTCTCAGGGTTACGATACACACGAACACACATTCGCAGAATTCTTTAAAAATACCTTTTTTTGACTGCATTTTGCTTCTGATTTTCTTTAATTTCTTTGCTTGTGAATTTTCTCTGCGATGAAAGTAAAAATGATTAATAGAAAAACAAAATTCAGGAAATGGAGTACGAAATGAACTCTGGACCTGGATGTCTAGAAGAGCAGCAGAAGGATAGTAAAGATCCCTGCCCACTACCTGCTTCTCCTTGGGGTGGAATGGCGCTCGTTCCTTTCTCATCAGATCTTCACGATGTTGTTGATATATTTCAAGTCTCTGCCGTCTCTTACGTTTCATCCATTCCTGAATTTCCTTCTGTTCTTGCTCACTTCTCTTCGGAGGCTTAGAATGTCTACACATCGGAGAACAAAGGAAAAATGTCCATGTGTCAGGGAATAAGGAGAATTAGGATGTGGAAATACCCACAGTCAAGGTTAGATACAGAGTAAAGCTCCCTCTACACTGTCCCCATCAAACACTCCCAGGACAGGTACAGCACAGGGTTAGATACAGAGTAAAGCTCCCTCTACACTGTCCCCATCAAACACTCCCAGGACAGGTACAGCACGGGGTTAGATACAGAGTAAAGCTCCCTCTACACTGTCCCCATCAAACACTCCCAGGACAGGTACAGCACGGGGTTAGATACAGAGTAAAGCTCCCTCTACACTGTCCCCATCAAACACTCCCAGGACAGGTACAGCACGGGGTTAGATACAGAGTAAAGCTCCCTCTACACTGTCCCCATCAAACATTCCCAGGACAGGTACAGCACGGGGCTAGATACAGAGTAAAGCTCCCTCTACACTGTCCCCATCAAACACTCCCAGGACAGGTACAGCATGGGGTTAGATACAGAGTAAAGCTCCCTCTACACTGTCCCCATCAAACACTCCCAGGACAGGTACAGCACGGGGTTAGATACAGAGTAAAGCTCCCTCTACACTGTCCCCATCAAACACTCCCAGGACAGGTACAGCACGGGGTTAGATACAGAGTAAAGCTCCCTCTACACTGTCCCCATCAAACACTCCCAGGACAGGTACAGCACGGGGTTAGATACAGAGTAAAGCTCCCTCTACACTGTCCCCATCAAACACTCCCAGGACAGGTACAGCACGGGGTTAGATACAGAGTAAAGCTCCCTCTACACTGTCCCCATCAAACACTCCCAGGACAGGTACAGCACGGGGTTAGATACAGAGTAAAGTTCCCTCTACACTGTCCCCATCAAACACTCCCAGGACAGGTACAGCACGGGGTTAGATACAGAGTAAAGCTCCCTCTACACTGTCCCCATCAAACACTCCCAGGTTAGGTGTAGGTGGTGTAAGTACAATATAAGGCCTTACTGAAGAAGTGGAGTGATTTGTTTCACAGCACACATAGCCATACGCCTGAGAATGTCAGTTTGTGGGGAGGAGGATTTACAATGCAGCATCATTGGCAATTTTTACCTGGTGAGTTTCTTAATTTGTTCCTCAGAAAGACCCAAGCCTTCAGTGGACAATTTGCCCTGATTAAACAGCTCGGCGACAATGTCACTGACACCACTCATTCCGCTCAGGTGAAGGCGATCATCTGTGGAGCTGGAAACATAAAATACAGGATCAGTCAGTGTCCAGGCCTCGGACAGTGCTGACCATAGCCCCAATGACATCAAAGGCACCAGTCATTTCACCAAACATCAGCTGAGGAAAATACAAAATACAAAAGACATAAATGTGACTCGTGTTAGTCTGGGATAAACACACTGACCCGTGTTAGTCTGGGATAAACACACTGACCCGTGTTAGTCTGGGATAAACACACTGACCCGTGTTAGTCTGGGGTAAACACACTGACCCGTGTTAGTCTGGGATAAACACACTGACCCGTGTTAGTCTGGGATAAACACACTGACCCGTGTTAGTCTGGGATAAACACACTGACCCGTGTTAGTCTGGGATAAACACACTGACCTGTGTTAGTCTGGGATAAACACACTGACCCGTGTTAGTCTGGGATAAACACACTGTCCCGTGTTAGTCTGGGATAAACACACTGACCCGTGTTAGTCTGGGATAAACACACTGACCCGTGTTAGTCTGGGATAAACACACTGACCCGTGTTAGTCTGGGATAAACACGCTGACCCGTGTTAGTCTGGGATAAACACGCTGACCTGTGTTAGTCTGGGATAAACACACCTACCCGTGTTAGTCTGGGATAAACACACTGACCCGTGTTAGTCTGGGATAAACACACTGACCCGTGTTAGTCTGGGATAAACACACTGACCCGTGTTAGTCTGGGATAAACACACTGACCCGTGTTAGTCTGGGATAAACACACTGACCCGTGTTAGTCTGGGATAAACACACTGACCCGTGTTAGTCTGGGATAAACACACTGACCCGTGTTAGTCTGGGATAAACACACTGACCCGTGTTAGTCTGGGATAAACACGCTGACCCGTGTTAGTCTGGGATAAACACACTGACCCGTGTTAGTCTGGGATAAACACACTGACCCGTGTTAGTCTGGGATAAACACGCTGACCCGTGTTAGTCTGGGATAAACACGCTGACCCGTGTTAGTCTGGGATAAACACACTGACCCGTGTTAGTCTGGGATAAACACACTGACCTGTGTTAGTCTGGGATAAACACACTGACCCGTGTTAGTCTGGGATAAACACACTGACCTGTGTTAGTCTGGGATAAACACACTGACCCGTGTTAGTCTGGGATAAACACACTGACCCGTGTTAGTCTGGGATAAACACGCTGACCTGTGTTAGTCTGGGATAAACACGCTGACCTGTGTTAGTCTGGGATAAACACACTGACCCGTGTTAGTCTGGGATAAACACGCTGACCCGTGTTAGTCTGGGATAAACACGCTGACCCGTGTTAGTCTGGGATAAACACGCTGACCTGTGTTAGTCTGGGATAAACACACTGACCCGTGTTAGTCTGGGATAAACACACTGACCCGTGTTAGTCTGGGATAAACACACTGACCCGTGTTAGTCTGGGATAAACACACTGACCTGTGTTAGTCTGGGATAAACACACTGACCCGTGTTAGTCTGGGATAAACACACTGACCCGTGTTAGTCTGGGATAAACACACTGACCCGTGTTAGTCTGGGATAAACACACTGACCTGTGTTAGTCTGGGATAAACACACTGACCCGTGTTAGTCTGGGATAAACACACTGACCCGTGTTAGTCTGGGATAAACACACTGACCCGTGTTAGTCTGGGATAAACACGCTGACCCGTGTTAGTCTGGGATAAACACACTGACCCGTGTTAGTCTGGGATAAACACACTGACCCGTGTTAGTCTGGGATAAACACGCTGACCCGTGTTAGTCTGGGATAAACACGCTGACCCGTGTTAGTCTGGGATAAACACACTGACCCGTGTTAGTCTGGGATAAACACGCTGACCTGTGTTAGTCTGGGATAAACACACTGACCCGTGTTAGTCTGGGATAAACACACTGACCTGTGTTAGTCTGGGATAAACACACTGACCCGTGTTAGTCTGGGATAAACACACTGACCCGTGTTAGTCTGGGATAAACACGCTGACCTGTGTTAGTCTGGGATAAACACGCTGACCTGTGTTAGTCTGGGATAAACACACTGACCCGTGTTAGTCTGGGATAAACACGCTGACCCGTGTTAGTCTGGGATAAACACGCTGACCCGTGTTAGTCTGGGATAAACACGCTGACCTGTGTTAGTCTGGGATAAACACACTGACCCGTGTTAGTCTGGGATAAACACACTGACCCGTGTTAGTCTGGGATAAACACACTGACCCGTGTTAGTCTGGGATAAACACACTGACCTGTGTTAGTCTGGGATAAACACACTGACCCGTGTTAGTCTGGGATAAACACACTGACCTGTGTTAGTCTGGGATAAACACGCTGACCCGTGTTAGTCTGGGATAAACACACTGACCCGTGTTAGTCTGGGATAAACACGCTGACCCGTGTTAGTCTGGGATAAACACACTGACCTGTGTTAGTCTGGGATAAACATGTTGACTCCAGGAGACTAACAGGACGTCCAAGATAAACAGGGACAATGGATGTTACACTAACCTCACTGTTTCTCTGCTCAGCCGGTTACGATCTGTGAAAGAATTACACAAAAACATGAGAAACTCCCTCCACTGAATTAAAGATTTCGAAATAAAATCCATCAAGGCTTCTGTTTCAACCTGTCACACCGTCTGGTCTAAAACACTTCAACTTTCTCCAAGTCGAGTATTGTTCAATCTCACACTCACTTGAGGTTCTGATCTGAGTGTTTACATACATCAGGGTTAGTGTTCTCTCACACTGCTGTGTTCACTGACCTGTTGAGGGGAGTATGGGTTAGTCACTCTGTCTCTCCCTGTCAGGAACGATTATGGATTGTGTTCTCACAGTGAGGTAATCCACAGGCAAGGTCTGGACGCTCACCTGGTTCTTATTCTAACCCTTTAATAGTTCAGTGCAATCTGTGACTGGTTTGATGCAGGTTCACAGGGTTGAGAGTACATGTAACCTGGATGGCTGTGACAAAGGTAAACTCTCCCCACTCAACCTCTCTCAGCCTTTGACCCAGTTGATCACACCATCCTCCTCCAACTCCTCTCCACTGTCGTCCAGCTGGGTGGCTCTGCTCTCTCCTGGTTCCATTATCTATCTAATCATTGCCAGAGAATCACTTGTAATGGCTTCTCTTCCTGCTCCCACACTGTTATCTCTCCCAAGGATCAACCCAGGCCCCTCCTATTTCTCATCTACACTCTGCCCCCCACGACATCATCTGAAAGCACAGTGTTAATTTTCACGTGTACACTGATGACATCCGGTTCTACCTCACCACCACCTCTCTCGACACCTCCATTGTTGCTAAATTATCAAACTGCTTATCCAGCATCCAGTACTGGATGAGCAGAAATTTCCTCCAATTAAATATTGAGAAAACTGAAGACATTATTTTTGGTCCCTGCTCCAAACTCTGTCCCTCTCGTTTCCGACTCCATCCCTCTCCCTGGCAACTGTCTGAGATTCAGCTGTTTGCTGCCTCGGTGTCATGTCGGACCCCGAGATGAGCTTCCAACCTCATAGTTGTGCCATCACTAAGACCCCCTATTTCCACAGTCATAACATTGCTCAACTTCCCCCAACCACCACCCCCGCCAACCCCCCAGCTCAGCTCATCTGCTGCTGAAATCCTCACGTGTGCGAGTCTAGACACTGTCTGCTCGAGACCTGACCATTCCAACACACTCCTGCTAGGTCACCCACATTGTCCTCTCCGTAAACCTGAAGCCATCCAAAAGCCTGGTGCTTGTTTCTTATTTATCTATCACCCCTGTGCACACTGACCTATACTGGCCCCCAGTCCAGCAACACCTGAATTTGAAAACTCTCACCCTTGTTTTCAAATCCCCCCATGGCGCTGCCCCTCCTTATCTTTAATGCCCTCCAAACCCTTGACCCGTTGAGATATCTGGCATCTTGAGCACCCCCAATTTTAATCATTCCTCCACTGGTGTCCGTGCCTTCAGCTGCCTGGGTCCCAAGGTCCTGGAATTCTCTCCCGCACTTTCCTCCTCTAAGACACTTCTTAAAACCTAGCGCTTTGCTCAAGCTTTTGGTCATCTGACTGAACATCTCCTCGTGTGTCTCAGTGTCATTCTTTGTTTTATAACACTCCTGTAACATTAATGATGCTATACAAATAAAAGCTGTTGTTGTTGGATGTAGAATGTGCTTCCCTCACTTGGTGAAAATATCTCTCATTGAGCAGGAACTGTTCCCTCAGCCTCATCCCATCTCCTCAGGAGGTTTCAAACGTTCTCTCTTTCCCCTATTACCATCTTTATTCCCATTCAGATTCCAGGTGACTGAAGGTCAACGACCACTCGGTGCATTCAGCCAGTCCCAGAATCTCATCTCTCCTCCCTCAATATTTTCTCCAACTCCCAACGACTCCATTCCACACACTCCCCACCTCACTGCCCCTGTCCAGCTCACTGTCCCTGTCCAGCTCACACTCCCCACCTCACTGCCCCTGTCCAGCTCACACTCCCCACCTCACTGCCCCTGTCCAGCTCACACTCCCCACCTCACTGCCCATGTCCAACTCACACTCCCCACCTCACTGCCCATGTCCAACTCACACTCCCCACCTCACTGCCCATGTCCAACTCACACTCCCCACCTCACTGCCCCTGTCCAGCTCACACTCCCCACCTCACTGCCCCTGTCCAGCTCACACTCCCCATCTCACTGCCCCTGTCCAGCTCACACTCCCCACCTCACTGCCCCTGTCCAGCTCACACTCCCCACCTCACTGCCCCTGTCCAGCTCACACTCCCCACCTCACTGCCCCTGTCCAGCTCACACTCCCCACCTCACTGCCCCTGTCCAGCTCACACTCCCCACCTCACTGCCCCTGTCCAGCTCACACTCCCCACCTCACTGCCCCTGTCCAGCTCACACTCCCCACCTCACTGCCCCTGTCCAGCTCACACTCCCCACCTCACTGCCCCTGTCCAGCTCACACTCCCCACCTCACTGCCCCTGTCCAGCTCACACTCCCCACCTCACTGCCCCTGTCCAGCTCACACTCCCCACCTCACTGCCCCTGTCCAGCTCACACTCCCCACCTCACTGCCCCTGTCCAGCTCACACTCCCCACCTCACTGCCCCTGTCCAGCTCACACTCCCCACCTCACTGCCCCTGTCCAGCTCACACTCCCCACCTCACTGCCCCTGTCCAGCTCACACTCCCCACCTCACTGCCCCTGTCCAGCTCACACTCCCCACCTCACTGCCCCTGTCCAGCTCACACTCCCCACCTCACTGCCCCTGTCCAGCTCACACTCCCCACCTCACTGCCCCTGTCCAGCTCACACTCCCCACCTCACTGCCCCTGTCCAGCTCACACTCCCCACCTCACTGCCCCTGTCCAGCTCACACTCCCCACCTCACTGCCCCTGTCCAGCTCACACTCCCCACCTCACTGCCCCTGTCCAGCTCACACTCCCCACCTCACTGCCCCTGTCCAGCTCACACTCCCCACCTCACTGCCCCTGTCCAGCTCACACTCCCCACCTCACTGCCCCTGTATAGCTCACACTCCCCACCTCACTGCCCCTGTCCAGCTCACACTCCCCACCTCACTGCCCCTGTCCAGCTCACACTCCCCACCTCACTGCCCCTGTCCAGCTCACACTCCCCACCTCACTGCCCCTGTCCAGCTCACACTCCCCACCTCACTGCCCCTGTCCAGCTCACACTCCCCACCTCACTGCCCCTGTATAGCTCACACTCCCCACCTCACTGCCCCTGTATAGCTCACACTCCCCACCTCACTGCCCCTGTCCAGCTCACACTCCCCACCTCACTGCCCCTGTATAGCTCACACTCCCCACCTCACTGCCCCTGTCCAGCTCACACTCCCCACCTCACTGCCCCTGTATAGCTCACACTCCCCACCTCACTGCCCCTGTCCAGCTCACACTCCCCACCTCACTGCCCCTGTCCAGCTCACACTCCCCACCTCACTGCCCCTGTCCAACTCACACTCCCCACCTCACTGCCCATGTCCAACTCACACTCCCCACCTCACTGCCCCTGTCCAGCTCACACTCCCCACCTCACTGCCCCTGTCCAGCTCACACTCCCCACCTCACTGCCCCTGTCCAGCTCACACTCCCCACCTCACTGCCCCTGTCCAGCTCACACTCCCCACCTCACTGCCCCTGTCCAGCTCACACTCCCCACCTCACTGCCCCTGTCCAGCTCACACTCCCCACCTCACTGCCCCTGTCCAGCTCACACTCCCCACCTCACTGCCCCTGTCCAGCTCACACTCCCCACCTCACTGCCCCTGTCCAGCTCACACTCCCCACCTCACTGCCCCTGTCCAGCTCACACTCCCCACCTCACTGCCCCTGTCCAGCTCACACTCCCCACCTCACTGCCCCTGTCCAGCTCACACTCCCCACCTCACTGCCCCTGTATAGCTCACACTCCCCACCTCACTGCCCCTGTATAGCTCACACTCCCCACCTCACTGCCCCTGTCCAGCTCACACTCCCCACCTCACTGCCCCTGTATAGCTCACACTCCCCACCTCACTGCCCCTGTCCAGCTCACACTCCCCACCTCACTGCCCCTGTATAGCTCACACTCCCCACCTCACTGCCCCTGTCCAGCTCACACTCCCCACCTCACTGCCCCTGTCCAGCTCACACTCCCCACCTCACTGCCCCTGTCCAACTCACACTCCCCACCTCACTGCCCATGTCCAACTCACACTCCCCACCTCACTGCCCATGTCCAACTCACACTCCCCACCTCACTGCCCGTGTCCAGCTCACACTCCCCACCTCACTGCCCCTGTCCAGCTCACACTCCCCACCTCACTGCCCCTGTATAGCTCACACTCCCCACCTCACTGCCCCTGTATAGCTCACACTCCCCACCTCACTGCCCCTGTCCAGCTCACACTCCCCACCTCACTGCCCCTGTCCAACTCACACTCCCCACCTCAGTGCCCCTGTCCAGCTCACACTCCCCACCTCACTGCCCCTGTATAGCTCACACTCCCCACCTCACTGCCCCTGTCCAGCTCACACTCCCCACCTCACTGCCCCTGTATAGCTCACACTCCCCACCTCACTGCCCCTGTATAGCTCACACTCCCCACCTCACTGCCCCTGTCCAGCTCACACTCCCCACCTCACTGCCCCTGTCCAGCTCACACTCCCCACCTCACTGCCCATGTCCAACTCACACTCCCCACCTCACTGCCCATGTCCAACTCACACTCCCCACCTCACTGCCCATGTCCAACTCACACTCCCCACCTCACTGCCCGTGTCCAGCTCACACTCCCCACCTCACTGCCCCTGTCCAGCTCACACTCCCCACCTCACTGCCCCTGTCCAGCTCACACTCCCCACCTCACTGCCCCTGTCCAGCTCACACTCCCCACCTCACTGCCCCTGTATAGCTCACACTCCCCACCTCACTGCCCCTGTATAGCTCACACTCCCCACCTCACTGCCCCTGTCCAGCTCACACTCCCCACCTCACTGCCCCTGTATAGCTCACACTCCCCACCTCACTGCCCCTGTCCAGCTCACACTCCCCACCTCCCAGCCTCTGTCCAGTTCACACTCCCCACCTCACTGCCCATGTCCAGCTCACACTCCCCACCTCCCAGCCCCTGTCCAGCTCACACTCCCCACCTCACTGCCCCTGTCCAACTCACACTCCCCACCTCACTGCCCCTGTCCAGCTCACACTCCCCACCTCACTGCCCCCGTCCAGCTCACACTCCCCACCTCACTGCCCCTGTCCAGCTCACACTCCCCACCTCACTGCCCCTGTCCAGCTCACACTCCCCACCTCACTGCCCCTGTCCAGCTCACACTCCCCACCTCACTGCCCCTGTATAGCTCACACTCCCCACCTCACTGCCCCTGTATAGCTCACACTCCCCACCTCACTGCCCCTGTCCAGCTCACACTCCCCACCTCACTGCCCCTGTATAGCTCACACTCCCCACCTCACTGCCCCTGTCCAGCTCACACTCCCCACCTCCCAGCCTCTGTCCAGTTCACACTCCCCACCTCACTGCCCATGTCCAGCTCACACTCCCCACCTCCCAGCCCCTGTCCAGCTCACACTCCCCACCTCACTGCCCCTGTCCAACTCACACTCCCCACCTCACTGCCCCTGTCCAGCTCACACTCCCCACCTCACTGCCCCCGTCCAGCTCACACTCCCCACCTCACTGCCCCTGTCCAGCTCACACTCCCCACCTCACTGCCCCTGTCCAGCTCACACTCCCCACCTCACTGCCCCTGTATAGCTCACACTCCCCACCTTACTGCCCCTGTCCAGCTCACACTCCCCACCTCACTGCCCCTGTCCAGCTCAATGCCCCTGTCCAGCTCTCACTCCCCACCTCACTGCCCCTGTCCACCTCACTGCCCATGTCCAACTCACACTCCCCACCTCACTGTCCCTGTCCAACTCACGCTCCCCACCTCACTGCCTCTGTCCAGCTCACACTCCCCACCTCACTGTCCATGTCCAGCTCACACTCCCCACCTCCCAGCCCCTGTCCAGCTCACACTCCCCACCTCACTGTCCCTGTCCAGCTCACACTCCCCACCTCACTGCCCCTGTCCAGCTCACACTCCCCACCTCACTGTCCCTGTCCAGCTCACACTCCCCACCTCACTGCCCCTGTCCAGCTCACACTCCCCACCTCACTGCCCCTATCCAGCTCACACTCCCCACCTCACTGCCCCTGTCCAGCTCACACTCCCCACCTCACTGTCCCTGTATAGCTCACACTCCCCACCTCACTGCCCCTGTCCAGCTCACACACCCCACCTCACTGCCCCTGTCCAGCTCCCTCACCCTGTGCCCTTCCTCAGGTTCTTGAGCCCGTGCTCCTCTTCCCTGTGGGTTTGTGGAAATCTCTAACAGATTAATGTGGTTTAACTGCTTCATTCACTTGAGGGTCTCGAGCTGTTGAACAGAACCTGAGACAACTTCTCTCTACCACCCCCACCCCTCATTCTCACAGACCATCCATGTATTGAGTACAAGCAGCAGTAGTTACCAGCAGACTGATCAAACTCCTTGGCAGCGAGAGGGGTAGTGTGACGATGCCAGTCTACACACACAGGGAGTCCAGCGGCATGCTTGGCTTTCGAGTAACCCTGGTCTTCCACTCTCTTCTGTGCAGTGAGACGGGCTGAGAGACGGCGCGAGTCTGCAAACCTGGGGGATACAGCAGCAGCCTTCACGATCGGGTAACACCGGTCCCCAGCTCTCCCCGTGGCCGTGAGAGGGGGAGTGTGAGAACGCCAGTCTGTACACACAGCGGGTCCTGCAGCTGCCTTCATCTCTGAGTAACACCGGTCCCCAGCTCTCCCCGTGGCCGTGAGAGGCGGAGTGTGAGAACGCCAGTCTGTACACACAGCGGGTCCTGCAGCTGCCTTCACGATCGGGTAACACCGGTCCCCAGCTCTCCCCGTGGCCGTGAGAGGGGGAGTGTGAGAACGCCAGTCTGTACACACAGCGGGTCCTGCAGCTGCCTTCATCTCTGAGTAACACCGGTCCTCACCCCTCTCCTCAGCAGGGTCTGGTGGTGGGTGAAAGGCTGCTCCTACATTAAACAGGAAGACAGTGTGTTGTAATAGAAGCTGAGAACAGGCTGGGGAGAGAGCAGTAACATATGGGTCCAAGGCACTGCTTTGAGGACAGAGCTGTTGTTATGAATGTCCACAGCAATGTGCTGGGAGCCTGGGCAGCACAACATGAGAATGTGCTGAGTCAACTCATCACAACCACTCAGTGTCAGCCACCGAGGGAGAGAGAGGGAAAGTGGCAACAACCACTCACACAACCAGCGCAATTCAACTTAGCAAGACTCTCAGAAACTGGGAGAGTTTTTGACAATCTTCCAATTCTACAGAACAACCTAACAGGATGGCAAGTAGCTAGGTCATGAAGGCTCAGTTTCTTTTCCATTCTTTAGTGGGTGAGGATGTCACTGGCAAGGTCAGCATTTGTTGCCCATCCCTAATTGCCCTGGGACTGAGTGGCTTGTTACACCATTTCAGAGGGCAGGTAACACTCTGTGGGTCTGTAATGATGTGATTGCACTGGAGGGGGTGCAGAGGAGATTCACCAGGATGTGGCCTGGGATGAAACATTTAAGTTATGAAGAGAGGTTGGATAGACTTGGGTTGTTTTTGTTGGAGCAGAGAAGACTGAGGGGCGACCTGATCGAGGTGTACAAGATTATGAGGGGCATGGACAGAGTGGATAGGGAGCAGCTGTTCCCCTTAGTTGAAGGGTGAGTCATGAGGGGGCATAAATTCAAGGTGAGGGGCAGGAGGTTTAGGGGGGATATGAGGAAAAACTTTTTTACCTAGAGGGTGGTGACAGTCTGGAATGCGCTGCCTGGGAGGGTAGTGGGGGCAGGTTGCCTCACATCCTTTAAAATACCTGGATGAGCACTTGGCACGTCATAACATTCAAGGCTATGGGCCAAGTGCTGGTAAATGGGATTAGGTAGGTAGGTCAGGTGTTTCTCACAGGTCGGTGCAGACTCGGTGGGCCGAAGGGCCTCTTCTGCACTGTGAGATTCTGCCTGGAGTCACATGTAGGCCACACCAGGTAAGGAAGGCAGGTTTCCTTCTCTGATAGACATGAGTGAACCAGATGGGTATTTATGACAATCAGTGATAGTTTCATGATCTCCATCACTGAGAATAGCTTTCAATTCCAGATTGCTTAATTGAATTCAAATTCGACCAGTGGCTGTGGTGGGGTTTGAATCCATGGCTCTAAGGAACTGGCCTCGGCTGTTGATTACTGGTGACCACTGACATTACTACCACACCACCATCCTCCCTAGGTTAGACACTAACCTTTCATCTCTCAAGTATGCTTCTTGATTTAGCCCTGATTGTTGAGATCAAAGTTGTCTGTCTTCATGGTATCTCCATCCAGTGAAGTAAGGACCTGTAATCTCCACCCAGTCACTCATTGCCATGGACCCACAGCACAAAATTATCAGAAAAAAGCTAACTAAATTCAGCATAAAGGCTTAAAAACAAGTGCAGCAAAAAAGAAAATGTCACATTGGGATATTAGAGGCTGTGGCACCATGAGACATGTAGAGGGAGCTTTACTCTGTATTTAACCCCGTGCTGTACCTGTCCTGGGAGTGTTTGATGGGGACAGTGTAGAGGGAGCTTTACTCTGTATCTAACCCCGTGCTGTACCTGTCCTGGGAGTGTTTGATGGGGACAGTGTAGAGGGAGCTTTACTCTGTATCTAACCCCGTGCTATACCTGTCCTGGGAGTGTTTGATGGGGACAGTGTAGAGGGAGCTTTACTCTGTATCTAACCCCGTGCTGTCCCTGTCCTGGGAGTGTTTGATGGGGACAGTGTAGAGGGAGCTTTATCCTGTATCTAACCCCGTGCTGTACCTGCCCTGGGATTGTTTGATGGGGACAGCGTAGAGGGAGCTTTACTCTGTATCTAACCCCGTGCTGTACCTGTCCTGGGAGTGTTTGATGGGGACAGTGTAGAGAGAGCTTTACTCTGTATCTAACCCCGTGCTGTACCTGTCCTGGGAGTGTTTGATGGGGACAGTGTAGAGGGAGCTTTATCCTGTATCTAACCCCGTACTGTACCTGTCCTGGGAGTGTTTGATGGGGACAGTGTCAGGGGAACTTTACTCTGTATCTAACCCTGTGCTGTACCTGTCCTGGGAGTGTTTGATGGGGACAGTGTAGAGGGAGCTTTACTCTGTATCTAACCCCGTGCTGTACCTGTCCTGGGAGTGTTTGATGAGGACAGTGTAGAGGGAGCTTTACTCTGTATCTAACCCCGTGCTGTACCTGTCCTGGGAGTGTTTGATGAGGACAGTGTAGAGGGAGCTTTACTCTGTATCTAACCCCGTGCTGTACCTGTCCTGGGAGTGTTTGGTGGGGACGGTGTAGAGGGAGCTTTACTCTGTATCTAACCCCGTGCTGTACCTGTCCTGGGAGTGTTTGATGGGGACAGTGTAGAGGGAGCTTTACTCTGTATCTAACCCCGTGCTGTACCTGCCCTGGAAGCTTCACTCTATATCTAACCTATTTTGCAACAGATTTTAGTTCTGCTGCTGGCAACACACTTGGTAAAGATGGTTAAGAGTTCATGTCCTTTCCCAGAATTTACGCACAGAAATAGAGGTTTAAGCCATGTTCAAGCACTGAGGGAGCACCACATGCCCAGAGGGTCAGTACTGAGGGAGTGCTGCACTGTCAGAGAGTCAGTACTGAGGGAGTGCTGCACTGCCGGAGGGTCAGTACTGAGGGAGTGCTGCACTGCCGGAGGGTCAGTACTGAGGGAGTGCTGCACTGCCGGAGGGTCAGTACTGAGGAAGCACTGCACTGCCGGAGGGTCAGTACTGAGGGAGTGCTGCACTGCCGGAGGGTCATTACTGAGGGAGCACTGCACTGCCGGAGGGTCAGTACTGAGGGAGCACTGCAGTGCCGGAGGGTCAGTACTGAGGAAGCACTGCACTGCCGGAGGGTCAGTACTGAGGGAGTGCTGCACTGCCGGAGGGTCAGTACTGAGGGAGCACCGCACTGTCTGAGGGTCAGTACTGAGGGAGCACCGCACTGCCGGAGGGTCAGTACTGAGGGAGCACCGCACTGTCTGAGGGTCAGTACTGAGGGAGTGCTGCACTGTCAGAGGGTCAGTACTGAGGGAGTGTTGCGCTGTCCGAGGGTCAGTACTGAGGGAGTGCTGCACTGTCAGAGGGTCAGTACTGAGGGAGTGTTGCGCTGTCAGAGGGTCAGTACTGAGGGAGTGTTGCGCTGTCCGAGGGTCAGTACTGAGGGAGTGTTGCGTTGTCTGAGGGTCAGTACTGAGGGAGTGTTGCGCTGTCTGAGGGTCAGTACTGAGGGAGTGCTGTGCTGTCTGAGGGTCAATACTGAGGGAGTGCTTCACTGTTGCAGGGTCAGTACTGAGGGCCACATTTTTTAAAATTTGTTTACGCGATGTGGCCGTCGCTGGCTGGGCCCAGCGGCAGTGAAGGCACGGTGATATATATCCAAGTAAAGATGGTGTGTGGCTCTTAAAGATCTCATGACATGATTATAAGAGGATCAGGTGTCTCCTGAGCAATGTTCATCTCCCCGTGAATTATCATTCATTAAGCAGCTGTTATGGGATGTTGAAGTGCACTGCTCTGCTCATTGAGGTCAATTAAACTTCAAAACTAATGCATAATTCAGAAAATAAATACAAAATGATGGGATAATCCAGGATTAGAACTGCTTCCCTTGTCTGTCCACTCATTTGTCAGATACTATCTCCAGAGAAACTCTCTCTCTCTCCCTAACCTTCCTCATTCCCCCTCACTAACAGCTGATTATAAGAGTTGGTTACTCAGAACAGTGGTCTTGGAACAGTAACAAAACTCCCATCATACCTGCATCCCACGTTCTGGAATATTCCACTGGCTCCTCAGGATCCATGGCACTGTTCAGATGTTCAATGGTGTTTATTAGCTGTTCGAAAGAGCAGGAAGAGGGTTAGTCTAAGCAATCTAAAGAATGACTTATCGATGACTTGATATCTGATGAAGAGTCCTGGAGTCAGATATGGAGGTGAAGGGGTAGTAGAGTTCAGGGTCATCATCATAGAATGGTTAAAGCCAGAATGAGGCCACTCAGCCCTATGTGTCCATGCCGGCTCTCTACAAAAGCAACCCAGTTAGTCCCACTACCCCAGCTTTTCCCTGTAACCCTGCAAACCTTTTTCTTCAGATAACCATCCATTTCTCTTTTGAAAGCCTCGATTGGCCCTGCCTCCACCAGGCCGTATATTCCAGATCCTAACCACTCGCTGCGTGAAAATGTTTTTCCTCATGTCGCCATTGCTTCTTTTGCCAATTACCTTAAATCTGTGCCCTCTGGTTCTCGATCCTTCCACCAATGGGAACAGTTTCTCCCTATCCACTCTGTCCAGACCCCTCAGGATTTTGAAAACCTGTCAAATCTCTCTTCAACCTTCTCTTCTCCAAGGAAAACAGTCCCAGCTTCTCCAATCTATCCTTGTGACCAAAGTCTCTCATAAACCTTATCTGTATCTTCATACTTTCACTTCCTTCCCAAAGTGTATCATTCTTTATACCTGACTAGCAGTGTGAGCGAGAGGATTGTTGGAAACGGTAACACTGCCTATTGTTCACTATTTATTAATACAACTTTCAGGGGTCTAGGCTGCCAATGCTCAGGTTGCTCTGTGTTTACAGTCCATTCTCCCAGTGATGTGTCGGTAGTGCAGGGCTAGTCAGGGCCATCGTGGTGTTCTCGCAGGCCATCAGCCCTTACCATCTTGGTGTTGGCAAAGTCCTGTTCCATGTTCACTGCCATGTCCTGCAGGGCACTGAGCTGATGCTCCATTTCACTGAGCTGTGCCCTGACCCGCTTGGTGCCCACAGAGTGGGCAGCAGCTTGTGGAGGTGTCGACAAAGGTGCGCTATCCTGCTGCAACAATCTTTCTGTTAGGTGGTCTCCAGCGAGCTGCTGCTCCCAACCTTCACTCCAGGCCTGGGCTCGGCTGGGGGACGGGCTGCCTGAAAATAAAATGACATAAACTTCATGTGAACAGAAAGCTCCACTGGTCCAGCCTCAAGACAACTCGTCGCTCAGGTGGAATTGGCTGCTGTTCACCGTGGCTCACTCACTGTAAACAAACACACACAGCTTCCAACATACCAACAACACTAACAGACCATTCAGCCCCACCAGTCCGTGTTGGTGTTCACCCTCCCTCCACACCAGCCAACCATATTCACTCACCTTGTTCCCAAAACCCTTCATCACAATAAATGGGAAGATACTGAGAGATGTAAAGGATATGAGGGGCCTTGGAGTGAATGTCCACAGATCCCTGAATGTAGCAGGACAGGTCAATAAGGTGGAGAAGGCAGCATATGGAATCCTTTCATTTATTAGCTGAGGTATAGAATATAAGCGCAGGGAGGTTATGCTGGAACTGTATAAAACATTAGTTAGGTCACAACTAGAGTACTGTGTGCAGTCCTAGTCACCACATTACAGGAAGGATGTGATTGTATTCGAGAGGATACAGAGGAGATTTACGAGGATGTTGCCAGGACTGGAAAATTGCAGCTATGGGGAAAGATTGGAAAGGCTGGGGTTGTTCTCCTGGGAACAGAGGAGGCTGAGGGGAGATTTGATCGAGATGTACAAAATTGTGAGGGACCTGGATAGAGTGACTGGGAAAGGCCGATTTACTTTCACAGAGAGGTCAGTGACTAGGGGGCAGAGGTTTACAGCGATTGGGAGAAAGGTTAGAGGGGAGCTCAGGATGTTTTTTCACCCAGAGGGTAGCAGGGGCCTGGGACTCACTGACTGAAAGGGTGGTAGAGGCAGAAACCCTTGACACATTTAAAAGGCGTCTGGATATGGACCTCAAGCGCTGTAACCTGCAGGGCTACGGACCAAAGGCTGGAAAGTGGGAATAGGCTGGGTAGTGGCGCCTTCCTCGTTGGACTGGATACATACTGAAGAAAATTCTCCTGAACGCACTCTCGGAACTCTAGCCCTTCTCTGCCCTTTACACTAATACTATCCCAGTCTATATTCGGGTAGTTAAAGTCCCCCATTGTAACTACTCTGTAATTTTTGCATCTCTCTGTAATTCCTTGCAAATTTGTTCCCCTACATCCTTCTCACTAGTTGGCGGTCGATAGACTACACCGAGCAATGTAAATGGCACCTTTTTTGTTTCTGAGCTCGAGCCAAATAGATTCTGTCCTTGAACCCTCTGGGACATCCTCTTTCTCCAGCACGGCAATGTTCTCCTTAACCAATACCACCACCCCTCCTCCTTTCCTTCCTTTCATATCTTTCCTGAACACCTTGTATCCAGTCTTTGCCAATGACACACATGTCCCATATACAATTATTCTAAAAAATTAAAAACTTTAAAAAAAAAATAGTCCCATGGTTAGATACAGAGTAAAGCTCCCTCTACACTGTCCCCATCAAACACTCCCAGGACAGGTACAGCACGGGGTTAGATACAGAGTAAAGCTCCCTCTACACTGTCCCCATCAAACACTCCCAGGACAGGTACAGCACGGGGTTAGATACAGAGTAAAGCTCCCTCTACACTGTCCCCATCAAACACTCCCAGAACAGGTACAGCACGAGGTTAGATACAGAGTAAAGCTCCCTCTACACTGTCCCCATCAAACACTCCCAGGACAGGTACAGCACGGGGTTAGATACAGAGTAAAGCTCCCTCTACACTGTCCCCATCAAACACTCCCAGGACAGGTACAACACAGGGTTAGATACGGAGTACAGTAGTAAACTGCCCAGAACTGGTCGAATTATTCTCTGACTAGAGCCCTGTACAGTTTGATCATCCTCTCTAGCCTGTATTTTACTGTTCTGATGATTTAGCTGAACTCCCTATGGGCAGGATTCACTATTGCTCTGCGTTGATTAGTTATTTGAACATTGAGTTTACTGAGGGTCCTGGTATCTTACAGCCTCATCCTTTTCCATTTCAACACCACTCGTGCTGTATGTATTTGAGATTTGCCCTTTCCATGCCAATATTCTACACTGACTTGCTTTAAGTTCCATTGCCCACTGGTCTGTTCACTTGGAAATTTTGTCCAACTCATGAACATACAAACTAGGAGCAGGGGGAGGCCATTCAATAAGATCATGGCTGATCTGATTGTGACCTCAACCCCACGTTCCTGTCTACCCCTGATAACCTTTCGCCCCCTTGTTAATCAAGAATCTATCTCGCTCTGCCTTAAAAATATTCAAAGACTCTGCTTCTACTGCCTTTTGAGGAAGAGAGTTCCAAAGACTCACGACCCTCTGAGAGCTACTCATCTATTTAGTTTATTGTTGTGTATTCTTGGTCTCTTCAATCTTTGCACCGAGCTGTTACAGCACTCTTCACTGTTCCTTCCCATGTCCAATTTGCCTGCAGAATCTTAGGTATCACTCCTGTGCTGTTTACACTGTGTCTATCACACACGGACCAGGTCTATTCTTCCTCAATAACTGCTGTCATCTTACACAGGTCCAGTACTCACCCTGCTGCTGGCACGTATCTGGAGGTACAGCATTAGTGACAGAGGCGGCCATGAGATGTAGTCCAGCTATGGATATGTCTTCTCTTTCTGATGAGGGCATTAGTTCAGGAGCACTTGTAGTAACAGGAAGGCTGTTCAGCAGTTCTCCAGCATCAATGTCAATAACATTGAGGAATTTGTGACCAGACACCAGCTGTGAAATCCAAGGCACACGGTAGGAGTTAGAGGAGAGATGGGACAGTAACACGCCAACCCACTCTCCAAATCACTGACCTTCCTTTGCACCATATCCCCAACTCCACCCACTCACCTTTTCCCCATATCCCTCAGTCCTAATTCTCTCCATGAACGCTTGAAGCCTCTTGATCACTATTTGCACAGCCTGTTTCAATGTTCCCCAGTAGCTTCCTCCACAACTTAACCTTCAAGTGAACAAACTGCCTATTTCCCAGTGCATTCTTTATGAAGAGTAACAGCAATTGCAGGTAGACATCATGGTCTCCTATACCAACAAGTCTAGGATGAGCTGGCATTTGAGGTTTTGATGTAACATATCAAGCTTTGTAGAGAATATAGGCTGCAATCTTGAGTACATATGACACGAATCCCTTCCCTAACAGCACTGTGGGTGTATCTACATCACTTGGATTGCAGTGGTTCAAGAAGGCAGTTCACCACCACCTTCTCAAGGGGAATTGGGGAGGTGGTGTCATAGTGGCATTGTCACTGGACTAGTAATTCAGAGGCCCAGCATAATGCTCTGGGGACCCAGGTTCGAATCCCGCCATGGCAGATGACAAAATTTGAATTCAATAACAATCTGGAATTAATAGTCTGATGATGACCATGAAACCATTACCGATTGTCATAAAGACTTTAGGGAGGGGAATCTGCTGTCCTTACCTGGTCTGGCCTACATGTGACTCCAGACCCGCAGCAATGCATTTGACTCTTAAAATGCCCTCTAAACAAAGGCAATTAGGAGTGGGCAATAAGTGTTGGTCTAGCCGGCGGCGCCCACATCCCATGAAAGAATAGAGAGGATGACCCCAGATTTAGACCCATTAGTGATTCCTCACTTATTCCAATATACTGAATTTATTCTACATTGCAGCTATCATTAATCACAGGAGGTCCTCAATCAGGGCTTACCCATGTCTTACTGTGGGCTGCACATCTGCATTTTCTGTGGATCTTGCAGTTTGTGATACACAACACTAAACTTCAAGGAGAGAGAGGTGGCAGGTGCTGAATGGCATATTCTCCTCTGTCCCATGTCTGAATATTGTACTGACACTAAGCATTAACTGAAACTTAGAGCTGCTCTTCCACTTACTTGGTCAGGTGTTGCCTGATTAGTCGGAGCGACGAGAGGCTTCTGACATGTTTCACTCGGAAACCGAAGGTTCATGAACACATCTGGAGGTACAACCTGGACCAGAGGGACACTGGCTGATGTGGTTTGTACTGTAAAGCAAGCACAGCAAACAATCAGACACTTAATAGAGTGCAGTCAGTGTGCACCACCTACAAGATGCACTGCAGGAATTCACCAATCCTCCTTCCACAGCACCTTCCAAACCCACGACCACTACCATCTAGAAGGACAAGGGCAGCAGATAGATGGGAACACCACAAACTGGAAATTCCCCTCCAAGTCACTCACCATACTGACTTGGAAATATTTCACCGTTTCTTCACTGTCACTGGGTCAAAAATCCTGGAACTCCCTCCCTAACAGCACTGTGGGTGTACCTACACCACATGGACTGCAGCGGTTCAAGAAGGCAGCTCACCACCACCTTCTCAAGGGCAGCTAGGGATGGGCAATAAATGCTGGCCCAGCCAGCGAAGCCCACATCCTGTGAATGCTGAAAATAAAATCTGTCCACCAATGGAGTCACTGTTAGCCAATCAACATCGACAGCTTCTAATAGCTCAATTCAATCATTAAATGATTCCATGGGAACAGAGTCCCTCTCTTTGGGCTGTATTCGTGTAATGTAGACACTGATGTCAATCTGCTCCCGTCCTATTCGAAGACATGGAATCCCATGTTTGGTGGGATTAGCAAGAGCTGGATAGACTCTCTTCAATAAAAACTTGCATTATATGGCAACTTTCACATCCTCAGCAGACCCCAAACTGCTTCACAGATGAGGAGATACTTTCTGCTGTGCAGTTACTAATTGCAGAAGTTAACCTGCATAAGCAAGATCCCAAAAGTAGCAATGATGGCCCAGTCAGTGCTTCCTATGAGCCTGAAGTTAATCCTGCATTTAGATAGAATCTTTGTCTTAGCCTCTGCCCAGTATTCTTATACAGTCTATCCCTAATCTCACTGTAATGCAGTGCTGTTCTCAAACTGGCCCAGGGCAGGAACTGCTCCCTATCTCAGGCTAGCCCAAGATGGAGCTGCTTCCCAGTCTCAGACCGGACCAGGACAGGCAACTTACGCGGTCTCAGACCAGACCAGGACAGGCAACTTACCTGGTCTCAGACCGGACCAGGACAGGCAACTTACCTGGTCTCAGACCGGACCAGGACAGGCAACTTACCCGGTCTCAGACCAGTCCAGCACAGATGACACTACCGGTCTCAGTTTGACCAAGGGCAGGAGGCTCCACTGCTCTGGGATCAGCCCAGAACTCGAGCTGGTCTCGGTCTGGGAGCAGCCCAGGAAGGAGACTCTGCCTGTCTCGGACCAGCCCAAGCTGCTATTGCCACTAGTAACTGGTATCTAATGCTTTTTAAGAAAGAAATGGAACAGAGGAATATTCAAAAGGAGGAACCACCGCCCCAGCCTCGTCCCGTCTGGTTGGGGTGAGGGGGGGGGGGTGAGCTGCTGTCAGCAGGGTGGCTAACCAAAGCTGTGGGGTTACTCTGTCATGTCGTCGGGAGATCACTTACCTGCTGTCACAATGCAAAATCACCCAAATATTAACTGAATACAAGCTGTTTCTATCGCAGACACTGCAAACGCAAGCCAGAAACAGCGAGTAGAGGCAGAACAAGATGTCACAGTGAAGTCTAACACAGACCCTCCTCAGCAAGACTCCCGATTCAAAATACACACAGAATATCGAACACAACAGGTGTGCCTCTCACCCGTGGGTCTGCTACTAAATAGCTAGGCTGTGAATTATTCATTCTCTGCATTATTTAAGGGAACAGGAGAAAGAGGAGGAAGGGAACAAAGAGGTAGAGAAGCACAGACAGAGAGAGAGAGCTAGACAGAGCAGAGAAAGAAAGAGCAGGAAATAAAAAACCAGAGGATGGGGAGAGAGAAAGGAGGAAAAGTGTGAGGGAGAGGAGATCTCGAGTGATGGGGGGGGGAGGTGGGGGGAGATCTCGAGTGATGGGTGGGGGGGGGAGGAGGGAGGGGGGAGATCTCAAGTGATGGGGGGGGAGATCTCGAGTGATGGGGGAGGGGGGGGGGCGGGGGGGAGAAAGAGGGGGGAGATCTCGAGTGATGGGGGTTGGGGGGACATACACACACACATTCTCCTTTCCAGAATACAAGGACAGAGTGGATGGATAGAGACTGGAAACATCAACAGTAGCCAGTCATGGGACTCTGACTGAAGTGAACAATGTTTTACTGCTTCCATGCACAAATGTATAATTAAATGAATGAGAGTCATAAGGTCATAACTGCACAGATTAAGGCCATTCAGCCCATCAAATGTGGGTGAGTATGTGTGACTCTGATGGATTGTCCCAGTAGAGAGGGCCTGCTCTCAGTCAATGGTGTCAGTCAGATTGGAACGGGGATGTGGTGACATCGGCTTTGCCTGAACATGTCCTGGGACACGGTTTATACTTGTTGAGGTATACAGTCTGTACGAGGCTTCCCTCACCTACTGACAACTGAACCATAAAACAACACAAAGCAGAAGGTGAAAGGTCAAACCTGCTGTAGCAGTGACTGCCTGGCTGTTCTTGATCTCAGAGCAGGTGACGATCCCAGCATCCTTGTAGGATTTAGCAGCTTCAGAAGACCAAAAAAGGAAATACAGCAGTCAGTGAAATGCCATGGGAGGGAGGGAGAACATAGAAACACTGAATATCCAAACACTCGGACACTTTGAGTAAAAGCCAGATAGGAGAGACAGCAGTAAAGTCAGACATGTCCAGGAGAGATTTGCCTAATGCCCATTGTTCAGCTAGTTTTTCCCTCCAATCTTTCGTTCCAGTCTATCTGACCCAGCTCCGTTCCTGCCCCATTGAAGTCGGCTCTTGTCCAGTTAATTATTTTTACTCTGGATTGCCTATCGTCCTTTTCTATCATCATCCTAAAAACATACAATACAATGATCACTGTCTCCTAAATGTTCCCCCACTGACACTTGATCTACTTGGCCCACCTCATTTCCAAGAACCAGGTCCAACAGTGCGTCTTATCTTGTTGGATTGGACACATACTGCTGTAGAAAATTCTCCTGAACACAATCTAGGAACTGTTGCCCCTCTCCACCCTTTACACTATCACTGTCCCAGTCTACATTCGGGTATTTAAAGTCACCCATTATAACTACTCTATAATGCTGCATCTCTCTGTAATTCCCCTGCAGATTTGTTCTCCTACATCCTCCTCACTAGTTGGCGGTCTATAGACGACACCGAGCAATGTAATCGCTCCCTTTTTGTTCCTTAGCTCGAGCCAAATTGATTCTGTCCTTGAACCCTATGGGACATCCTCTTTCTCCAGCACTGCAATGTTCTCCTTAACCAATACCACCACCCCTGCTCCTTTCCTTCCTTTCCCATCTTTCCTGAACACCTTGTACCCGGGAATATTTAATGCCCAGTTCTGCCCTTCCTTGAGCTAGATCACTGTTATCGCCACAACATCATATTTCCACATGGCAATCTGCGCCTGTGACTCCCCAATCTTATTCACTGTACTCCGTGCATTCACACACATGCACAGTAACCCTGATTTAGATTTTGTTACTTTCTCCCCTATCCCGACTTTACCTATTAACTTTCTATTCTCTATACTAGTGCTATCTGTCCCTCTCAGTATTTTATGCACCCTGGTATTCCTCTCTAATATTCTCTCCTGGTTCTCACACCCCTGCTGAGTTAGTTTAAACCCTCCCAGCAACACTAGCAAAACGCCCCACAAGGAACTCAGTCCCAGCTCCGTTCAGGTGCAACCCGTCCGGCTTGTACAGGTGCCATCTCCCCCAGAGCCAGTCCCAGTGCCCCAGGAATCTAAAGCCCTCCCTCCTGCACCATCTTTCCAGACACACATTCATCTGCCTTATCCTCCCATTTCTGTACTCACTGGAACATGGCACTAGGAGTAATCCGGAGATTATTACATCTGAGGTCCTGCTTGCTAATTTTCCACCTATCACAGAATCACAGTGCAGAAGAGGCCCTTCGGCTCATCGAGTCTGCACCAACACATGAGAAACACCTGACCTACCTACCTAATCCCACTTACCAGCACTTGGCCCATAGCCTTGAATGTTATGATGTGCCAAGTGCTCATCCAGGTACTTTTTAAAGGATGTGAGACAACCCGCCTCCACCACCCTCCCAGGCAGCGCATTCCAGACCGTCACCACCCTCTGGGTAAAAAAGTTTTTCCTCACATCCCCCCTAAACCTCCTGCCCCTCACTTTGAACTTGTGTCCCCTTGTGACTGACCCTTCAACTAAGGGGAACAGCTGCTCCCTATCCACCCTGTCCATGCCCCTCATAATCTTGTATACCTCCATCAGGTCGCCCCTCAGTCTTCTCTGCTCCAACAAAAACAACCCAAGTCTATCCAACCTCTATTCATAACTTAAATGTTTCATCCCAGGCAACATCCTGGTGAATCTCCTCTGCACCCCCTCCAGTGCAATCACATCCTTCCTATAATGTGGCGACCAGAACTGCACACAGTACTCCAGCTGTGGCCTCACCAAGGTTCTATACAACACCAACATGACCTCCCTACTTTTGTAATCTATGCCTCGACTGATAAAGGCTAGTGTCCCATATGCCTTTTTCACCACCCCACTAACATGCCCCTCCGCCTTCAGAGATCTATGGACACACACGCCAAGGTCCATCTGTTCCTCAGAACTTCCTAGTGTCATGCCATTCATTGAATAGTTCCTTGTCAAATTACTCCTTCCAAAGTGTATCACCTCACACTTTTCAGGGTTAAATTCCATCTGCCACTTATCTGCCCATTTGACCATCCCGTCTATATCTTCCTGTAGCCCAAGACACTCAACCTCATTGTTAACCACCCGGCCAATCTTTGTGTCATCCGTAAACTTACTAATCCTACCCCCCACATAGTCATCTATGTCGTTTATATAAATTACAACCCAGCTCCCTAAATTCTGATTGCAGGACCACATCCCCCTTCCTACCTAAGTCACTGGTCCCAATGTGGACCACGACCTCTGGCTGATCACCCTCCCCCAGAAGAATGTCCTGTAGCCGCTCTGTGACATCCTTGACCCTGGCACCAGGGGGACAACATACCATCCTGGAGTCACGTCTACAGCCACAGAAACACCTGTCTGTTCCCCTAACCAATGAATCCCCTATCACTATAGCTCTTCCTTTCTGCTTCCTCCCCTCCTGTACAGCTGAGCCGCTCGTGGTGCCACAAACCTGGCTCTGACTGCGCTCCTCTGAGGGACCAGCGCCCTCACCAGCTTCCAAAACAGACCCCAGGGGACTCCTGCACTACCTGCCTACTTCTCTTGGGCTGCCTGGTGGTCACCCATTCTCTCTCTGTCTCCAGACCCTTAAGCTGCGGTGTGACCACCTCTCTGAACGTGCTCTCCATGTAGCTCTCAGCCTCCCGGATGTGCCACAGTGACTCCAGCCGCTGCTCGAGCTCTGAAACCCGGAGCTCAGGTTCCTGCAGGTGGCAGCACTTCCTGCACATGTGGTCGTCTAGGACATCGGGAGCGTCCATGACTTTGCACATATCCTTGTGCCTGTGTTTGTGTTGTGTGCAGTATGAAACCGCATTGGGCTTTAGAAATTGGTCTCAAAGCAAGAGGCATTGCAACCTCTCACCAGCCTCCTCAGTGACATTATTCAATTCCCTCGTTGTGGGATTTGAGGTTGTACTCCCTGGGTGACGAGTGCAGTACCAGAGCCACTAGTTACGGTATCCTTCTCTCTACATTTCAACCCAGGGTCCATCTCATTCTGGTTCCTCCCACCAGAAACAATCTGATCTTTGTATTTGGTCATTTAAACTGCCTCCATCAATCACCTTGAATCTCCTCTGTGAACAGCTGCATCCTTTCCAATTGTGGGGATTTTACCAGCTCTGTGGAGGTTCGGGCTAATATCTGCACAATGCCCTGAAGCATGAGTGAAAGCCCCACTCTACCTTCCTGCTATCTCACCTTCGCTCAGACTGTGAAACTCTTGGGATCACCCGGGCCTAGACTTTCTCCATTTAAACACAGGGGCAATGCTTTTCCAGGCTCCAACAGTAGAGGCAGCTCACAGCGGAGCCACAGGGCCCCATATCTGTGCTAAGCCAGGCTGGCAGTGAATGAACAGCTTCTGATTCCTTGGGTTAAACAGGAAAGTTAACCAGAGAACCTGCTCCTGACAATTGTGAGCGTATCGAGTGAGGACTGAGTCAGGCTGAGCCTGTGATGCCTCCCATGGTCGAATAACTTGCTGACACCAGCTCTCTAGGTTCACACTTTTGCACCTGAATTACACGCTTGGCGAGCCCGGAAGCGGACGTAAAATGAGCTTTGCACCCACGATTGGCCCCTGAACACAACTTCACACTGACTGGCCAATTAGCAAGGGGGCGCAAAGAGGGTGGGCGCTGACAAAAGGGAGGGTGTGGGTGGGAGCTTCCAGTGAGTTCCCTGAGTGCAGGGAGCTGCAGACCTGGACAGATTAAATGTCAAGAAAAAAATGCATCAAACTGTGTCCATGCAGCACATTCAAGCACCTGACAGCAGAACTCAACACATCTCAGTCCCCAGATATCTTTTCTCATGATATTTCACTTCCACCCCTGGATCAGGTTTTGTTGAAAACGGGCTGCCCACCTCCCCGTACGATGAGTGTGAAATCACACAAGCAACGTAAAATCACGGACAATAGGGTTTTTAATGGCCTTAATTGGCCCTTTAATTGTTGGTGGGCACAGCTCTGGCTCCTGTGCACTCCCGCTAACCTCGATATTGCTCACGTGTGCGATGGACTCCAGGACGCTTGCCCAACGCCATTTTGTGCAATTTCATGTGCATTCGGGTCGAGCGTCCGCCCAATCGATGTCAAATTCTGGCCTTGGTTATTTGGATGGGGATCGGATGCAGCTCAGCAAAGGGGCCACAGGCTTCAGCACTGCAGGCTATGGAATTCAGGGGAAGAGAGGGTTGGTGGACTACCTGAGGGGAGCTCAAAGTGGGGCTCAGGACCCTGCTCCGTGTTGGTGCTGGCATCCTTCCTCTCCTCAGCATTCTTCATGGTGGATGCAAAACACTGTAACTCTGCAGATGTTGAAAAGGGGTAAATTTGGTCTTCCAGCTGCTCAGCACGAGGACCTGGACAGAATTCAGAACATTAGTCCATCTCTTCAGGAACGTGTAAAGGACTGGGGGAGGGGGCAGCTGGGAATAGCGAGGAGGGGGGAAACGGTGAAGGGGGAGAAAGGCAGGGAGGTGGGGGGAACAGCGGGAAAGGGGAGAGCATTGTGGAGGGTGTGGGGAAGGGGAGGGTGTGGGGACGGGGAGGGGACAGGGAGGGGGAGGGGGAGGGGACGGGGACGGGGACGGGGACAGGGAGGGGGAGGGATGGGGAGGGTGTGGGGGAGGGGACGGGGGTGGGGACGGGGAGGGGGACAGGGAGGGGGAGGGGGAGGGGACGGGGACGGGGACGGGGACAGGGAGGGGGAGGGATGGGGAGGGTGTGGGGGAGGGGACGGGGGTGGGGAAGGGATGGGGGCCGGGAGGGTAGAGGGGTGGGTGAGGACATATTGACAGGATAGGATGGGAAGGAAGAGGGAGAGGACGAGGGAATGGGGGAGGGAGAGGACGAGGGAATGGGGGAGGGAGAGGACGAGGGAATGGGGGAGGGAGTGGACGAGGGAATGGGGGAGGGAGTGGACGAGGGAATGGGGGAGGGAGAGGACGAGGGAATGGGGGAGGGAGAGGACGAGGGAATGGGGGAGGGAGAGGACGAGGGAATGGGGGAGGGAGAGGACGAGGGAATGGGGGAGGGAGAGGACGAGGGAATGGGGGAGGGAGAGGACGAGGGAATGGGGGAGGGAGAGGACGAGGGAATGGGTGAGGGAGAGGACGAGGGAATGGGGGAAGGAGAGGAAGAGGGAATGGGGGAGGGAGAGGACGAGGGAATGGGGGAAGGAGAGGAAGAGGGAATGGGGGAGGGAGAGGACGAGGGAATGGGGGAGGGAGAGGACGAGCGAATGGGGGAGGGAGAGGACGAGGGAATGGGGGAGGGAGAGGACGAGGGAATGGGGGAGGGAGAGGACGAGGGAATGGGGGAGGGAGAGGACGAGGGAATGGGGGAGGGAGAGGACGAGGGAATGGGTGAGGGAGAGGACGAGGGAATGGGGGAAGGAGAGGAAGAGGGAATGGGGGAGGGAGAGGACGAGGGAATGGGGGAAGGAGAGGAAGAGGGAATGGGGGAGGGAGAGGACGAGGGAATGGGGGAGGGAGAGGACGAGCGAATGGGGGAGGGAGAGGACGAGGGAATGGGGGAGGGAGAGGACGAGGGAATGGGGGAGGGAGAGGACGAGGGAATGGGGGAGGGCGAGGACGAGGGAATGGGGGAGGGAGAGGACGAGGGAATGGGGGAGGGAGAGGATGAGGGAATGGGAGAGGGAGAGGACGAGGGAATGGGGGAGGGAGAGGACGATGGAATGGGTGAGGGAGAGGACGATGGAATGGGGGAGGGAGAGGACGAGGGAATGGGAGAGGGAGAGGACGAGGGAATGGGTGAGGGAGAGGACGATGGAATGGGGGAGGGAGAGGATGGCGGGGAGGAGGAGAGAGGATGGGATGGGGGAGTTTGAGGGGACAGGACAGGCTGTGGATGGGATGGAGTGGGGGAATGGTGAAGATGGAGGAGAGGGGAAAGGGGGAAAGAGAATACAGTAGATGGTGATCGAAGCTGTCAGGCTGAAGGACAGAGAAGCTGCAGTTTATTCACTGTTTTTTTGATTTCTCACAGCACACGAGTTCCACAACAAACTCTGAGGAGCAGGTTCTTGATTCTCACTCACCCAGTGGGAGGGCAGAGCATCCTGAGGTTTTAGGCACTGGTGGAACATCTACCGGCTCCTGGTGTGAAACACAAATGTTAGACAGTCCGATCGGACCAGAAAACCACCATTTCCCCTATTCCCCCTACCCTTCTATCCATCTCCGCAGGTTCCTGAACCCCTCCAGCACCACTGCCTATATCCCCAAAATAGGTACAAGGGCATGGGGACACCACCACCACCTGCAAGTTCTCCTCCAAGTCACACTCCATGTCTAAATGCAGCAAGACCTGGACAATATCCAGGCTTGGGCTGACAAGTGGCAACTCACAGTCGTGCCACACAAGTGTCAGGCAATGACCATCTCCAACAAGAGAGAATCCAACCATCGCCCCTTAATGTTCAATGGCATTACCATCATTGAATCCCCCACTATCAACATCCGGAGGGTTTACCATTGACCAGAAACTGAACTGGGCTATCCATATAAATACTGTGACTACAAGAGCAGGTCAGAGGCTAGGAATCCTGTGGAGAGTAACTCACCTCCTGACTCTCCAAAGCCTGTCCACCATCTACAAGGCACAAGTCAGGATTGTGATGGAATACTCCCCACTTGCCTGGATGAGTGCTGCTCCCACAACACTCAAGAAGCTTGACACCATCCAGGACAAAGCAGCCGCTTGATTGACACCACATCCACAAATATTCACTCCCTCCACCACCGATACACAGTAGCAGCAGTGTGTACCATCTACAAGATGCACTGCAGGAATTCACCGAGGCTCCTTCGACAGTGCCTTCCAAATACACAACCGCTACCATCTAGAAGGACAAGCGCAGCAAATACATAGTACCACCAACATCTAGAGGTTCCCCTCCAAGCCACACACCATCCTGACTTAGAAATATGTCGCTGTTCCTTCACTGTCGCTGGGTCAAAATCCGGGAACGCCCTCCCTAACAGCACTATGGGTGTACCTACACCACATGGACTGCAGCGGTTCAAGAAGACAACTCACCACCACCTTCTCAACAGAGAGGGAGTTATTGTGTTGCTCTTGTGGAGGGCTGAAATAGGCACAATGGGCCGAATGGCCTCCTTCTGTGTAACAATTCTCTGGTTCTAATTGAGATGCACAAGAAATGCTGACCTTGCCAATGAAACTCATAGCCCAAGAAGGAGTTTTTTTTAAAAAACGCCTCTGGGGCTCCTTCACCTCTAACCCACCGATGGGACAAAGCTGAACCCATTCCTCTTGCTGTTGTAAGATGTTGTGACTGGGGACTGTGTTCATTCCAGCTGGTAAAAGGACAAATGGTCTTTCTTTCCATGTGGTCAGTACGTGGGCACCTGGGGCTATGATAGGCGCAGGGCCCTGCCAACCACCGACTCCACTCCACCCATCACTTCACCGGGCAGGTGTAGCAGGCCATCAAGTCAGGGAGTGAGACCATCCCACAGAATATGGGAGGACTGCCCCAGTTACAGCACATCTTCCAAATCCACCCCATTTGTTAGTTATCTCATCTCTAAAGCTCCCAGAACATGTAGGAGGACAGGCCGAGGATTTTACCACACGGACTCTACTTTCAACCTCCTGGGGCTCCGGCAGATCAGGGGAGCTCAGCTGTTGGTCTGGATCAGGGGGGCTCAGCTGTTGGTCTGGATCAGGGGGGCTCAGCTGTTGGTCTGGATCAGGGGGGCTCAGCTGTTGGTCTGACCGGGGTGGTTTGCAGGCCGCTCTCTCTGCTGTTCTTCTCTCGTGACGTCGCTTTAACCTGGGGAACGAAGAACAAAACAGTTCTGAGGAAAAAGCACGTTAATATCATGATCCATGATCCCTCGACCCCACATGTCTCCCACATCCTTCAGTTTGAGGGTGAGGGTGTCTTAAACTGAAGTAAAGATAATTACAAGGATATGAAGGCAGAGCTGTCTAAAGTAGAATGGGAAAGTAAGTTAAAAGATAAGGCAGTACATAAGCAGTGGCAGACATTTGAGGAGATATTTCCTAATTCTCAAGAAAGACATATTTCATTGAGAAAGAAAGACTCTACTAGAAGGATGACCCATCTGTGCCTTACTAAGGAAACAAGGGTAGTATTGAATTCAAAGAAAAAGTGTACAATGCAGCGAGATTAGTGGCAAGCCAGGAGATTAGGAAAGTTTTGGAAACCAGCAAAGGATGATGAAAAGATAATTAAGAGGGATAAGTTGGCGTTTAAGAGTAAAAGACCAAGGAATATAAAAACAGGCAGTAAGAGCTTCCGAAAGTATATAAAAAGGAAGAGTCTAGTTCAAGTGAGTGTTAGTCCCTTAGAGCAGGGGTGGGGAACCTGTTTCTTATCAAAGGCCACTCACACAGACAAAATCACTCACGGGCCACATACACATAAACACCAACAATTTTTTTTTTTATACAGAGAATACAGAAACATTCAACTCACCGACTGCTTTAATGCGATGGTTGAGTTTGCTTTTCCTTAATGAGCCTTGTTATTTCTGCTGGCACTGATGATGGTGCTATTCACAACTGGCTTTTTTTCCCTCTCTGTCTCTCTCTCCTTTCCCACTTTGTCTGTCTGTCTTTCTCCTTTCCTAATCTATCTGTCTGCCTTTCTCTCCTTTCCCACTCTGTCTGTCTCTCTCTCCTTTCCCACTCTGTCTGTCTCTCTCTCTTTCTCTCTCCGTCCCTGTCCTTTCCCGCTGTCTCACCCACAAATCAGCCCAGGGCAGTGACTCAACAACCCAAGGCTTTAGCTAACTCCCAGTCCGAGGCTGCACCTAGGCCTGGGCCCCTTCCTCAGTCTGCAGGGGCTGAGCCCGTCTTGGGAGCGGGGGGTTGGAGGTGACCCACTGATGCAGCTGGGTGACCTGCTCCCTTTCTGCCCTGCCCCGGATTACTCACATTTCACCACCCGATGGGCAGTTGGCAGCTCCCCATCCCTGCCCTGCGCTCCTGTTTGTGGATCTCAGGCCTCGCTCGCTCCCACAGCCTGGGGCCTCTGGTGACTGTGGCTGAGGCTCAGGCAGCAGAACATGGGGGCAGCTGGTCAGAGTGCAGCACAAGGGCGCTGGGCGGCCGCATTGTGAAATCTCACTGAGGGCCGGATGAAAAAGTGCAACGGACCAGAGCTGGCCCCCGGGCTGGGGGTTCCCTACCTCTACCTTAGAGGGTTAGACTGGAGAATTCGTAATGGGGAACATGGATATGGCAGAGACTTTGAACAAGTATTGTGCATCTGTCTTTACAGGAGAAGACACAAAAACATCCCAAGAGTAGTAGAAAATCAAATGGCAAAAGGGAGGGAGGAACTTAAAACCATGATGATGACTCGAGAAAAAGTACAGAGAAACCTAATGGGACTAAAGGCTGACAAGACCTTGGACCTGACGGTCCGAATCCTAGAATCTTAAAGGAAGCGGCTGCAGAGATAATGAATGCATAAGTTGTAACCTTATAAAATTCCCCAGATTCTAGAAAGGTCCCAGCGGAATGGAAAACCACAAATATAACACCTCTCGCAGGAAACGACAGGCCAGTTAATTTAACATCTGTCACTGGGAAACAGTTAGAATCCATTATTCAGGGAGTAGCAACAGGATACTTAGAAAATCAGATCATAATCAGGCAGAGTCAGCATGGGTTTGTGAAAGTAAAATCATGTTTGACAAATTTATTCGAGTTCTTTGAGGATGTAACAAGCAGGGTGGATAAAGGGGAACCAGTAGATAGGAACATCGGAAATAGGGGCAGGAGTAGGCCATTCAGCCCGACAAGGCATTCACCATTCACACAGATCATGGCTGATCATCTACCTCAAAGCCATTTTCCCCACAATCCCCATTTCCCTTGATGTCATTGGCCTCCAGAAATCTATCGATTTCTGTCTTGAACATACTCAACGATTGAGCCTCCACAGCCTCTGGGGTAGAGAATTCCAAAGATTCACCACCCTCTGAGTGAAGAAATTCCCCCTCATCTCAGTCCGAGATAGCCTGCCCCTTATTCTGAGACTGTGTCCCCTGGTACTAGACCCCCCCAAGCCAGGGGGAACATCCTTTCTGCATCAACCCTCTCGTGCCCTGTAAGAATTTTATAAGTTTCAATGAGATCACCGCTCATTCTTCGAAACTCTAGAGAATACAGGCCCAGTCTCCTCAATCTCTCCTCATACGACAATCCTGCCATCCCAGGGGTTAATCTGATGAACCTCCGTTGTACTCTCTCTATGGCAAGTATATCCCTCCTTAAAGAAGGAGACCCAAACTGTACGTAATACTCCAGGTGCAGTCTCACCAAGGCTCGATATAATTGCATCAAGACATCTTTACTCCTGTACTCAAAACACCTTGCAATAAAGCCTTCCTAATTGCTTGCTGCACCTGTGTGTTAGCTTTTAGTGGCTCATGAACAAGGACACCCAGGTCCTTTTGGACACCAACACTTCCCAACCTCTCACCATTTAAGGAATACTCTGCCTTTCTGTTTTTTCTACCAAAGTGGATAACTTCACACTTATTCACGTTGTATTCCATCTGCCATGTTCTTGCCCATTCACTTAGCCTGTCCAAATCGCCTTGAAACCTCTTTGCATCCTCCTCACAAGTCATATTCCCACCTAGTTTTGTGTCATCAGCAAATTTGGAAATATTACATTTTGTCCCCACATCCAAATCATTTATATAGATTGTGAAGAGCTGTGGCCCCAGCACTGGTCCTTGCGGCACCCGACTAGTAACAGCCTCCCATCCTGAGAATGACCCGTTTAATCCTGTCTGTCTGTTAACCAATTTTTGGTTAATAATTTCTGTCTGTTAACCAATTCTCAATCAATATCAATATATTACCCTCAATTCCAATTGTTTACTAATCTCCTGTGTGGAATCTTATCAAAAGCCTTCTGAAAATCCAAGTACACCACATCCACTGGTTCTCCTTTATCTATGCTACAAGTAACATCCTCAAAGAACTCCAACAAGTTTGTCAAACGTGATTTCCCTTTCATAAATCCTTGTTGACTCTGCCCAATCATGTCATTATTTTCCAAGTGCCCACCTTTCACATCCTTTAGAAACATAGAATAGGAGTGGGTCATTCAGCCCTTCGAGACTGCTCCACCATTCAACATGGTCATGGTTGATCCTCTATCTCAACGCCGTACTCCCACTCTCTCCCCATAACCCTTGACACCTTTAGAGTCCAGAAATCTATCTATTTCCTTCTTAAATATATTCAGTGACTTGGCCTCCACAGCCTCTGTGGTAGAGAATTCCACAGGTTCCCCACCCTCTGAGTGAAGTTTCTCCTCATCTCAGTCCTCGTATCCTGAGACTGTGACCCCTTGTTCTAGACCCCCACCCAGAGGAAACATCATCCCTGCATCCAGCCTGTCCAGTCCTGTCAGAATTTTATGTTTTAATGAGATCCCCTCTCATTCTTCTAAACCCCACTGAATACAGGCCCAGTCGGCCCAATCTCTCCTCATACAACAATCCTGCCATCCCAGGAATCAGTCTGGTGAACCTTTATAGTAGATTCTAACATTTCCCCTACTACTGACGTCAAACTAACAGATCTATAGTTCTCAGTTTTCTCTCTCCCTCCCTTCTTAAATGGATATGTGTATTTGGATTTCCAAAAGACATTCTATAAGGCGGCACATAAAAAGTTACTGTGCAAGATTCATGGTGTTGGAGGTGATAATGTGGATACAGGATTGGCTAACTAACAGGAAACAGTGTCGGGATAAACAGATCATTTTCAGGATGGCAAACTGTGACTGGTGGAGAGACATGGAGATCAGTGCTGGGGCCTCAACTCTTTACAATATTAATGACTTAGATGAAGGGATAGACTGTACTGTTGCCAAATTTGCTGATGATACAAAGAGGCGTAGGAAAGCAGGTTTTGAGGATACACAGAGTCTGAAAAGGGATACAGACGGGTAAAGTAAGTGAGAAAAAATGAGCAGATGAAGTATAATGTGGGAAAATGTGAACTTGTCTACTTTGGCAGGAAGAATAGAAAAGCAACAAATGATTTAAAAGGAGAGAGATTGCAGGATGCTGCAGTACAGAGGGATCTGGGTGTCCTGGTACATGAATCACACCAAGTTAGCATACAGGTACAATAAGTAATTAGGAAGGAAAATGGAATGTTGGCTTTTATTGCAAAGGGGTTGGAATATAAAAAGTCGGAAAGTCTTGCTTTAACTGTACAGGGAATTGGTGAGACAGCACCTAGAGTACTGCAGACAGTTTTGGTCTCCTTACTTAAGGAGGGATATAATTGCATTGGGAGCACTTCAGAGAAGGTTCAATCGGCTGATTCCTGAGATGAAGGAGTTTGTCTTATGAAGGTTGAGCAGGTTGGGCCTATACTCATTGGAGTTTAGAAGAATGAGAGATGCTTTGAATGAAATGTAAGATTCTGAGGGGGCTTGACAGGGTAGACACTGAGAGAAAGTTTCATCTCGTAAAGGGAATCTAGAACTAGGGGGCACTGTTTTAGAATAACAAGTCTCCCAATTAAGGTGGAGATGAGGAGGAATTTCTTCTCTCAGAAGGTCATTAGTCTTTGGAATTCTCTTCCACAGAGAGCAGTGGAGGCTGGATCATTAAACGTGTTCAAGGCTGAACTAGACGGATATTTGATTTACAAGGGAGTCCATAGTTATGGGTGGAGGCAGGGATGTGGAGTTGAGGCCAGAATCAGAACAGCCACGATCTTATTGAATGGCAGAGCAGGCTCGAGGGATCAAATAGCCTCCTACTCCTCTGTCTATCCCTGGCCCTGCCCTGTCCGGTCACAGGCCTTATATGTTTTCCGTTGATTTGCTATTATTGAGTGGGATGATGAAAACAGCCCCTAATTCAAAGACTAAATAAAGCCACCTCACACATTCCCACCTCTTCTTACTGGTCCTGGGCTCAAACGGCTCGATGTTCACCTTCAGGAGGCGGAAGGCTTCGGCCTGTTGTCGTCCTGAAGGCTGTCGGGCTCTACACAGTCGGCCTTGTTCAAAAGCAATGAGGTCCTGAGCTGGAATGAGTCTTGGAGGATGAACCACTGACACCTAGAATGAAGGATAACATCAACGCAATCTTTCAGTAAAGAGTAATTCTGGGCGCAAGAGATATTTAACCTTAACTGTGACTAGCTCCCAGCACCGTCAATCTAGATGTGACCTCCCAAACGTGGCCTCTGCCTGGGTAGAGTATTGAGCTGGACAGCGCTATTTTTTTTTTCTTTATTCATTGGATATGGGCATCGCTGGCTAGTCCAGCAAATATTGCCCATCCCTTGTTCAGAGGGCATTTAAGGGTCAACCACATTGCTGTGGGTCTGGGTCATTTAGGCCAGACCAGGTAAGGATGGCAGATTTCCTTCCCGAAAGGATATTAGTGAACCAGATGGGTTTTTACAACAATCGACAATGGTCTCATGGTCACCATTTGACTTTTAATTAAAATTCCACCATCTGCTGTGACAGGATTCAAACCCGGGTCCCCGCAGGGTAAAGCATTACCCTGGGACTCTGGAGTACTAGTTCAGCAACAATACCACTACACCATTGCCCCCCACCCCTGAATACAGGTCCATCACCAGCAATGGGAGCTGTTTGAGATGATAACAAACAGCGTCTTATCGAATTAAAGCCTGTTGGCCAAAATACAATTTATCCTCTAATGTAACAGCACTCAATAATCCCAGCCCAATACTCCCAGCACCTTCAGAAAGGTGTACACTGTTACTATAGATACTGGTAATAGATATTGGTGATACAGAATGAGGAGAGGGAGACAGACACAGCTACCTAAATACATTTGACAATATAAAACTCCCACTAAAAAAAAAATGAATATTTTGCCCTGTCTTGGTGCAAAGACCCCCCCCACCCCTCAACAAGATGGAGGCACCCTCCCTGCCCTCTCCTCATCTCAATGGGACTGAGACATCCTCCCTCCCCCTTTCAGTCCCCTCAGCAAACTGGAGAACCCCCACCTCTTATATCCCTTCCCTTCGATGCTGACCCTGCCTTACCTGGCTCTCTGGACAGAAGCTGCAATATTGCTGCTGGTCTCTAGGATATTGAACTGATGGTGCGGAGGATATCCCTGACTGTCCAGGGTTTGCCGGAGTATTGGGCAGCTGCTTTGCCATGAGAGGAAAGTGGGTCATGTGGGTGGGCTGGGGGAGGTGGAGGAGAGGCATCCTGAACACCTGAGAGCAGCCAGCGTGTGAGGACGGAGGCTGGAACTCCCTCTGCGATCTCTCGGAAGAGTAGGGAGGGCCTTTTGCAGGAGGCTCAGTCCAGGGAGAAGCTGGTGGCTGCTGATACTGATCCAGGTTCAGGTGTTTGGGTGGGCCTCTCCGCAACAGCTCTTCCTTCCTCTCCTTTTCCTCGGCAGCTTTCTGCAGAGCCCCAGGATCATATGCAGACGAGTTCAGATGGGAAGGGAAGCCAAGCTGTGGCCTGGGACTGGGCTCTGGGCCGGGAGCCCAGGCCTCTCGTGGGGTGGGCTGCAGGAGAGGGATGGAGCGAGGCAGCTTGGTACCAGTCACTGGAGGAGCCCTCAGCTCATAGCAAGGCTGGAGTCGCAGCAGCGGGAGGCCAGGTGTTGAATTGACCCTGGGAGCAAACTGGAAGGTCGTTGCAGGAGGCTGAGCCCCAGGAGCCAGGAGGAGGTGAGGCCGGATAGTATCGCAATCTCTGTTCCGTACATTCTGGGAATCGGAGATCCGGGGCAGTGTACGCACATCATCACCTTCAAGTGGTGGATGGAGAGATAACTCCTCTGGCTTCTAGGAAATAAAGGAGAACATCAGTGTACAGTTTCAAAGACCCACTTGTTTATATATACATGAAGATAATTTCCAACATCAGGGTTTCAGCTCAAAGCAAAGATAATTAAGAATGATTTTTATTAATGTTTGGATTCAATGACACTTGAAATTGACCAAATGGGGGAGTGAGTTTGAAGATTTATATGGTGCTTTGGGAGAAGAGTGCAACAGTTGAATTAATTTGGGATGGATAAAGGGCTATTTATGGTGACCGTGAAACTATCATCGATTGTTGTAAAAACCCATCTGGTTCACTAACGTCCTTTAGGGAAGGAAATCTGCTGTCCTTACCCAGTCTGGTGTACATGTGACTCCAGACCCACAGCAATATGGATGACTCTTAGCTGCCCTCTGAAATGGCCCTGCAAGCCACTCAGCTCAAGGGCAATTAGGGATGGGCAACAAATGCTGGCCTTGCCAGCAACATCCACATCCCATGAATAAATAAAATAAGAGGACACGGGATTAGTTTGGGATTGATACAGGGCTATGGGGAGAGAGCAGGGCAGTGGGATTAGTTTCGGGATTGATTCAGGGCTATGGGGAGAGAGCAGGGCAGTGGGATTAGTTTCGGGATTGATTCAGGGCTATGGGGAGAGAGCAGGGCAGTGGGATTAGTTTCGGGATTGATTCAGGGCTATGGGGAGAGAGCAGGGCAGTGGGATTAGTTTCGGGATTGATTCAGGGCTATGGGGAGAGAGCAGGGCAGTGGGATTAGTTTCGGGATTGATTCAGGGCTATGGGGAGAGAGTGGGGCAGTGGGATTAGTTTCGGGATTGATTCAGGGCTATGGGGAGAGAGCAGGGCAGTGGGATTAGTTTCGGGATTGATTCAGGGCTATGGGGAGAGAGCGGGGCAGTGGGATTAGTTTGGGATTGATTCAGGGCTATGGGGAGAGCGTGGGGCAGTGGGATTAGTTTGGGATTGATTCAGGGCTATGGGGAAGAGTGGGGCAGTGGGATTAGTTTGGGGATTTATACAGGGCCATGGGGAGAGAGCAGGGCAGTGGGATTAGTTTGGGATTGATTCAGGGCTATGGGGAGAGAGCGGGGCAGTGGGATTAGTTTGGGATTGATTCAGGGCTATGGGGAGAGAGCAGAGCAGTGGGATTAGTTTGGGATTGATTCAGGGCTATGGGGAGAGATCGGGGCAGTGGGATTAGTTTTGGGATTGATTCAGGGTTGGGGAAGAGTGGGGCAGTGGGATTTCTTTTGGGTTGCTCCAGCAAGGAGGAAGCCCAGACATGATGGTCAAAGGGCCTCTTCCTTGGTTATATGTTCAGTGTGATGCCATAGATTGGGAGACAGTGGGAATAACAGCACCATAGAGTCCAGGAAACTGAACCTTCATCCCACACAACACAGCACCAATTGATCATTCATTTTTCAGCCCCAACCTGCTCCTCATTCACCTCTCCCGTGAAGGCTAAACAGCAACAGAAAGCAAACTGGTGAAGAGATTTGATCATTGCCTTCCCCCAGTGTGACTCTCAAATTCACATTAATGGAAGAAATTGATGAATATCTGAAGCTCGTGCTTCTACCTCACATCTTCCTGCAAACTACCTTTTTGTTCGTTTCATAGGATGTGGGCTTCGCTGGCTGGGCCAGCATTTATTGCCCATCCCTAATTGCCCTTGAGAAGGTGGTGGTGAGCTGCCTTCTTGAACCGCTGCAGTCCATGTGGTGTAGGTACACCCACAGTGCTGTTAGGGAGTTCCAGGATTTTGACCCAGCGACAGTGAAGGGGAATGGTGAGTGACTTGGAGAGGAACTTCCAGGTGGTGGTGTTCCCATCTATCTGCTGCCCTTGTCCTTCTAGATGGTAGTGGTCGTGGGTTTGGAAGGTGCTGTCTAAGGAGCCTTGGTGAATTCCTGCAGTGCATCTTGTAGATGGTACACACTGCTGCTACTGTGCGTCAGTGGTGGAGGGAATGAATGTTTGTGGATGTGGTGCCAATCAAGTGGGCTGCTTTGTCCTGGATGGTGTCCAGCTTCTTGAGTGTTGTGGGAGCTGCACTCATCCAGGCAAGTGGAGAGTATTCCATCACACTCCTGACTTGTGCCTTGTGGACTGGCTTTGGGGAGTCGAGAGGTGAGTTACACATGTCACCTGCTCTTGTGAATCTTTGGAATTTGCTACCTCAGGGATTTGTGGATGCTCCATCGTTAATTATATTTTAAAGCCAAGATAGACAGAATTTTAGTTTCTCAGGGAATTGAGGGGTATGGGATGTGGATAGGAAAGTGGAATTGAAGTCAAAGGTCAGCCACGATCGTATTGAATGATGAAGCAGGTTCCAAGGGCTTTGTGGTCCTACTCCTGCTCCTTTTCCTGATTTTTCTTAAGTTCTTAACATTGGCCTGGGCTTCTGGATTACTCGTCCAGTAACATTACCACGACACCATTGTCTCCTTCATTTTCCCATATATCAGCTTTCCTCAGATTCCCTGTCCATGACATTCACAGTCACCTTCCTCCACTTAAATCCAAATGAACATAGGACCAGGAGGTGACCATTCAGCCCGTCGAGTCTGTTCAATCACTGAATGAAATCATGGCTGATCTGTGACCGAACTCTATATACCCACCTTTGCCTCATATCCCTTAAAACCTACCTTTAGATAACAAAAATCTATCAATCTCAAGATAACAATTCACACTTTCGTGTCATTATTTTCTTCATGACTGTGATTTTGCTTACTTTAATTTTGGTGAATCCTTGGGCAGAATTGTCCCAGATTTGCACTAAGTGCGGTAGCGTGTGGGTAAAACATCGCCCGCTGCAATGGTGAGTTTTCACACCGTATCGTTCCTAACCCGCCGCATTCTTTATGCATCCCCAGGATACACGCCATTTTGATGGTGGGTGGGCTCTCATTCGCTCACTACACCATCACCTCGCTGCTTCATCACACCAGGCACCACATTTAAAGTGTAGCCGCACTCAGTGCTTCCAGCCCAGGGCTGCAGCAAAGAAGACATGGTCCCGAAAGGCAAGAAGACTGCAGCCCTCGAGCACCTTTAGGACGCTATGGAGGCCATTGTAATGTCCTCTGCTCCCGCTCTGCCTGCAGGAGGGGCAGTGACATTACCTCTCTGGCTTGGTAGGCGATGTGAGTGGTGGTCAGTGCCAATGCTGCACAGGAGAGGTTGGCCATCCAGTGCAGATAGAGGATGAATGATCTCATCCGTGCCACCAGGTTAAGGCAACCATCTCATCACTCTAACCTCACACACTCACAAGCCCATCACACATTCACTGGCATCTCACTCACTGCCAGCTCAAGGGACATCACCACTCACTCTCTCACACACACCCTCACATCTCCATCTGGCCTCATCTCCTCTGGAGATGCCTCCTCAGCCCTCACCATCTTGAGGCCACTTGCACAGATCAACATGTGCCCCACACACACCCTGGGATACCCCCCTTCCCCAGTACAGCCCTCACCCTGCAGCCTCTTCCCTTGCCTGAGGCCACTTCTCCCCCTTCCCCAAGCATTAAACATACGGCTGATCTGGTGGGTAGAGACCCACCAGCGAAACCCCTAACAGTGATGTGGTGCTGCCTGTGGAGCCTGGTGCTGGTGACTGTGAGTGCTGCCCGAAGTAAGGTAGGTAAACAAACCTCCAAGTCCTGAGTGAAGTGCAGCTCACCAGGTGCATGTCACTTATGTGCTGTTGTGAAACACGTCGGCGTGTTTTCCCACCAATGTGGGTGGATGATCCAGTGGGGTGGGGAGGGATGTGTGCGGCAGACTGGCCTTATAATGATAAGCTGATGTATCACAATGAGGTTCCTGATGTCCAATGGCAGGAAACAGAGTGGACGATCGCAAACTGGTTTCACACCGTTGGGAAACTGATCGTGCTATATTGTCCGTTCACACCACCGAACACACCCGACACCATCGGACACGGAAAATCCTGGCCCCTGTTTCTGATTCAATACTAATTTCCTTGGATGGTCTGGGGTGCAGACCTCTTCCTCTACCAGAAACACTGATACAAATAACTTATTCAGGAATGATCTACTGTTCAGCTTGATGTAAGTTTTTTCATTTTCTGCACAATAACTTATATGAAGCAAACACCGGACATCAATTTTGAATTCTTACTTTCTCAAACTGACACAGACCACTCCGAGTGTTGAGGGACATACCAGCACCTCCTTTCCCCTCTGCAGCCAATTCCCACCTGCACCAAATTCCCAGCTTTTGCACCTTGTTCTGCTTTCTGTTCTGTGATCACTCTGGTGACCACTGAGCTGCTTCCACCCCAACAGACACATGGTCAGGGCCATGTTACAGTTACTACCATTGAGCCTCACTCTGCTAATGCAAGGGAGGCAACAATCTACTCCATAGCTGCTGTAATCAGTCACGTTAGTCGGATGGACGACTCTCAGTTCTGCTGCTCCTGGTGATTCAATAGTATCAGATGGACAGTATATCAGAGTCCTGGTACTGGGAGCTGGTGGCCTGGGAGATATGGTACTTGCAGTAGGCAAGGGGAGAACATTTAACAAAACAATGCAATTCTCACAGAATAACCGACAGTTTGGTTCCCTAAATATCTCCCATCCTGTGTGATCGACAGCCTTCACCCCTTACCTGGGCTACCTTCTCCTCTGGCAGGCTGCTTGGTCTCTGAACCGGAAGGCTGCTTTCCATAGTTGCTTTCTCACACCCCTTTCCTCCAGGTATGGGCACTTGACCAGTTGGAGTTGGGTTTATATTCACGTTTGGTGTTGGGGGAACCCGGTTTTGGCTGGGAATGGGCGGAAGCTGCTGCTGAATGCTAGGAAGGCTTGTCAGTGATGATCCAACCACCTGCATTAAACTCAGGAAGTTGATTTGCTGGAGCTGTTGGGGTGGGGGGTGAGGAATAGGGGCGAGGAATAGGGGCGGGGGGGGGAAGGAATAGGGGCGGGGGGGGTAAGGAATAGGGGCGGGGGGGGTAAGGAATAGGGGCGGGGGGGGTAAGGAATAGGGGCGGGGGGGGTAAGGAATAGGGGCGGGGGGGGTAAGGAATAGGGGCGGGGGGGGTAAGGAATAGGGGCGGGGGGGTAAGGAATAGGGGCAGGGGGGTAAGGAATAGGGGCAGGGGGGTAAGGAATAGGGGCGGGGGGGGTAAGGAATAGGGGCAGGGGGGTAAGGAATAGGGGCAGGGGGGTAAGGAATAGGGGCAGGGGGGTAAGGAATAGGGGCGGGGGGGTGAGGAATAGGGGCAGGGGGGTGAGGAATAGGGGCAGGGGGGTAAGGAATAGGGGCGGGGGGGTAAGGAATAGGGGCAGGGGGGTAAGGAATAGGGGCAGGGGGGTAAGGAATAGGGGCAGGGGGGTAAGGAATAGGGGCAGGGGGGTAAGGAATAGGGGCAGGGGGGTAAGGAATAGGGGCAGGGGGGTAAGGAATAGGGGCAGGGGGGTAAGGAATAGGGGCAGGGGGGTAAGGAATAGGGGCAGGGGGGTAAGGAATAGGGGCAGGGGGGTAAGGAATAGGGGCAGGGGGGTAAGGAATAGGGGCAGGGGGGTAAGGAATAGGGGCAGGGGGGTAAGGAATAGGGGCAGGGGGGTAAGGAATAGGGGCAGGGGGGTAAGGAATAGGGGCAGGGGGGTAAGGAATAGGGGCGGGGGGGTGAGGAATAGGGGCAGGGGGGTGAGGAATAGGGGCAGGGGGGTAAGGAATAGGGGCAGGGGGGTAAGGAATAGGGGCAGGGGGGTAAGGAATAGGGGCAGGGGGGTAAGGAATAGGGGCAGGGGGGTAAGGAATAGGGGCAGGGGGGTAAGGAATAGGGGCAGGGGGGTAAGGAATAGGGGCGGGGGGGTGAGGAATAGGGGCAGGGGGGTGAGGAATAGGGGCGGGGGGGTAAGGAATAGGGGCAGGGGGGTGAGGAATAGGGGCGGGGGGGTAAGGAATAGGGGCGGGGGGGTAAGGAATAGGGGCGGGGGGGTAAGGAATAGGGGCAGGGGGGTGAGGAATAGGGGCAGGGGGGTAAGGAATAGGGGCAGGGGGGTAAGGAATAGGGGCGGGGGGGTAAGGAATAGGGGCGGGGGGGTGAGGAATAGGGGCGGGGGGGTGAGGAATAGGGGCAGGGGGTAAGGAATAGGGGCGGGGGGGTAAGGAATAGGGGCAGGGGGGTAAGGAATAGGGGCGGGGGGTAAGGAATAGGGGCGGGGGGTAAGGAATAGGGGCGGGGGGGGTAAGGAATAGGGTGAAAAACAGGAGAGAGAGTTAACATAAAAACATAAGAATTAGAAGCAGGACTGGGCCATTCGGCCCCTTGAACCTGCTCTGCTATTCGGTAAGATCAAGGCTGATCTTATTGAGGCTTTAACTCCGCTATCCTGCATGCCCCCCTTAATGCTTGATTCCCTTGTCAATTAAAAACCTGTTAACTCAACCTTGAGTATATCCAATGACCCTGTCTCCACTGCTCTCTGGGGAAGAGAATTTCACAGGCTAAACATTCTCTGGGAGAAGAAATTCCTCCTCATTTTCATCTTAAAGAGGCAACTCCTTATTCTGAATCCTGCCCCTACCCCCATTCTGGATTCCTCGAGGGGAGACATCCTCTCAGCACCCACCATGTCAAGTCCCCTCAGGATCTTATATGTTTCATTAAGATCACCTCTCATTCTTCTAAACTCCAATGAGTATAGACCCAACCCACTCAACCTTTCCACATAAAATAATCCCTTCATCCCAGGAATCAGCCAAGTGAACCTTCTCTAACCTGCAGTTCTAGGGAGGGATAGTGACAGGGCTGAGAGAGTGAGGGAGAGTGACAGCTGCGGGAGTGAGGGAGAGTGAGGGACAGTGACAGCTGAGGGAGTGAGGGAGAGTGACAGCTGCGGGAGTGTGGGAGAGTGACAGCTGTGAGAGTGAGGGAGAGTGACAGCTGCGGGAGTGAGGGAGAGTGACAGCTGCGGGAGTGAGGGAGAGTGACAGCTGCGGGAGTGAGGGAGAGTGACAGCTGCGGGAGTGAGGGAGAGTGACAGCTGCGGGAGTGAGGGAGAGTGACAGCTGTGGGAGTGAGGGGGCGGGCGTGAGGGAGAGTGACAGCTGTGGGAGTGAGGGGGCGGGCGTGAGGGAGAGTGAGGGAGAGTGACAGCTACGGGAATGGAGAGTGACAGCTGTGGGAGTGAGGGGGCGGGCGTGAGGGAGAGTGAGGGAGAGTGACAGCTGAGGGAGTGAGGGAGAGTGACAGCTGTGGGAGTGAGGGAGAGTGACAGCTGTGGGAGTGAGGGAGAGTGACAGCTGTGGGAGTGAGGGAGAGTGACAGCTGTGGGAGTGAGGGAGAGTGACAGAGCAGGAGTGAGGGAGAATGACAGAGCGGGAGTGAGGAGGCGGGAGTGAGGGAGAGTGAGAGAGAGTGACAGCTGCGGGAGTGAGGGAGAGTGACAGCTGCGGGAGTGAGGAGGCGGGAGTGAGGGAGAGTGAGAGAGAGTGACAGCTGCGGGAGTGAGGGAGAGTGACAGCTGCGGGAGTGAGGGAGAGTGACAGCTGAGGGAGTGAGGGAGAGTGACAGCTACGGGAATGAGGGAGAGTGACAGCTGCGGGAGTGAGGGAGAGTGACAGCTGCGGGAGTGAGGAGGCGGGAGTGAGGGAGAGTGAGAGAGAGTGACAGCTGCGGGAGAGGGAGAGTGACAGCTGTGGGAGTGAGGGAGAGTGACAGCTGTGGGAGTGAGGGAGAGTGACAACTGTGGGAGTGAGGGAGAGTGACAGCTGTGGGAGTGAGGGAGAGTGACAGCTGTGGGAGCGAGGGGATGGGAGTGAGGCAGAGTGGCAGCTGTGGGAGCGAGGGGATGGGAGTGAGGCAGAGTGGCAGCTGTGGGAGCGAGGGGACGGGAGTGAGGCAGAGTGGCAGCTGTGGGAGTGAGGGAGTGTGACAGCTGTGGGAGCGAGGGGACGGGAGTGAGGCAGAGTGGCAGCTGTGGGAGTGAGGGAGTGTGACAGCTGTAGGAGTGAGGGAGAGTGACAGCTGTGGGAGTGAGGGGGAGTGACAGCTGTGGGAGTGAGGGGGTGGGAGTGAGGGAGAGTGGCAGCTGCGGGAGCGAGGAGACTGGAGTGAGGGAGAGTGGCAACTGTGGGAGTGAGGGGGTGGGAGTGAGGGAGAGTGACAGCTGTGGGAGTGAGGGGGAGTGACAGCTGTGGGAGTGAGGGGGTGGGAGTGAGGGAGAGTGGCAGCTGTAGGAGTGAGGGAGAGTGACAGCTGTGGGAGTGAGGGGGAGTGACAGCTGTGGGAGTGAGGGGGTGGGAGTGAGGGAGAGTGGCAGCTGTAGGAGTGAGGGAGAGTGACAGCTGTGGGAGTGAGGGGGAGTGACAGCTGTGGGAGTGAGGGGGTGGGAGTGAGGGAGAGTGGCAGCTGCGGGAGCGAGGAGACTGGAGTGAGGGAGAGTGGCAACTGTGGGAGTGAGGGAGAGTGACAGCTGTGGGAGTGAGGGGGAGTGACAGCTGTGGGAGTGAGGGGGTGGGAGTGAGGGAGAGTGGCAGCTGCGGGAGCGAGGGGGAGTGACAGCTGTGGGAGTGAGGGAGAGTGACAGATGCGGGAGTGAGGGAGAGTGACAGCTGAGGGAGTGAGGGAGAGTGACAGCTGAGGGAGTGAGGGAGAGTGACAGATGCGGGAGTGAGGGAGAGTGACAGCTGCGGGAGTGAGGGGGTGGGAGTGAGGGAGAGTGGCAGCTGCGGGAGCGAGGAGACTGGAGTGAGGGAGAGTGGCAACTGTGGGAGTGAGGGAGAGTGACAGCTGTGGGAGTGAGGGGGAGTGACAGCTGTGGGAGTGAGGGAGAGTGACAGCTGCGGGAATGAGGGGGTGGGAGTGAGGGAGAGTGGCAGCTGCGGGAGTGAGGGAGAGTGACAGCTGAGGGAGTGAGGGAGAGTGACAGCTGAGGGAGTGAGGGAGAGTGACAGCTGTGGGAGTGAGGGGGAGTGACAGCTGTGGGAGTGAGGGAGAGTGACAGATGCGGGAGTGAGGGAGAGTGACAGATGCGGGAGTGAGGGAGAGTGACAGCTGAGGGAGTGAGGGAGAGTGACAGCTGTGGGAGTGAGGGAGAGTGACAGCTGTGGGAGTGAGGAGGCGGGAGTGAGGGAGAGTGGCAGCTGTGGGAGTGAGGAGGCGGGAGTGAGGGAGAGTGACAGAGCTGCAGGAGAGAGGGAGAGTGAGGGAGAGTGACAGAGCTGCAGGAGAGAGGGTGAGTGAGGGAGAGTGACAGAGCTGCAGGAGAGAGGGTGAGTGAGGGAGAGTGACAGAGCTGCAGGAGAGAGGGCGAGTGACAGCTGCGGGAGTGAGGGGGCGGGAGTGAGGGAGAGTGACAGCTGAGGGAGTGAGGGAGAGTGACAGCTGCGGTAGTGAGGAGGCGGGAGAGAGGGAGAGTGGCAGCTGCGGGAGCGAGGAGACGGGAGTGAGGGAGTGTGACAGCTGTGGGAGTGAGGGAGAGTGACAGCTGTGGGAGTGAGGGGGTGGGAGTGAGGGAGTGTGACAGCTGTGGGAGTGAGGGAGAGTGACTGCTGCGGGAGTGAGGGAGAGTGACAGCTGCGGGAGTGAGGAGGCGGGAGAGAGGGAGAGTGGCAGAGCTGCGGGAGAGAGGGCGAGTGATGGAGCGTGTCTGTGGAGGAGAGACTGGGCATGTATATACGAACTGATACAGTGCGAACAGGAGAGTGCGGGGGAGCTGAGGTTGAGACAGTGAATGTTGAGAAAGAGAGCGAGCATGAGAAAGGGACAAAAATAGAAAAGCTGAGAAAACCAGAGAGCAAGAAAGACAGACTGGTTGACAGAGAATGAGACAAAACGCAACTCCAGGGGGGGATACCCAGGAGAGCCTGCAGGGGGACATCCAGATTCGGAGACAAGCACAGCTGCATAGGAGGATCTAGAACAGGGAACAAATCACTGGATTACAAAAAGGAAGAGGAAAGCAGTCATATTTCACATTACCTGAACCAGTTTAAACATTTCATCCTGGAGCATGTGTTGAAAAAGGTTGGGTGTGTTGACAGTCTGACCATCAGGATCCACAGTCTGGGTAGCAGCTGTCACTGGCACGGGCACAGCTGGTGTGGGCAGGCCGGGCATCGCTTGACAATCCAACACAGGCTGGAGCAGGGAGGAGGGAGCCAAGCTGGGTAGAGGGCCAGAGCTGAGGAAAAAACAGACAAGAGATGTGACTGGTGAGGGAAACACATCGGTTTCAGGTCCGGGTTTGGTAGAGTCACAAGGCACTTCGAGCAGACCCACAGTGGAATGACTGAGCTCATTCAGGGAGAAACAATGAGAACACTGAGCACAGCTCCAAGCAACACATCCGAGAGAGCACAAAAACTCTCAATTATCCCGCTCTCAAACTCATAAAATACAGAGCATATTACTGACTGTTCACCCTCCCAGATACCAAAAACTAGCCTGCCACTCTGAGATACAACATGTCTTTGCCCCATACCCATAGTTATTGAATATTCTCTCCCCCCAGCCCCCAGTGTACGAATACTCTCTGTCTGCAGTCACTGAGTTCTGCCTCCAGTTCCATCCAGGTTTTTAATACATTTCTCTGTGTCCTGTTCCCTCAGGGTTCTAGGAACAGGAGGAGGACAATTTTAGGAGTTTGTGACTAATCTGTTCCTGAAACTGTCCTTAATCTGTGTCTTGCTCATTGGAGTGATGAAATCCAGGCTCCCTTCAGCTTCAGGTATGTAGTGCAGTGGTTACAGTGCTTGCTCACCTCTCTGCTGCTGTCATTGAAGGTTGGGACGTGGTCTGAGGAGAGCAGCGATCGTCAGTCTCAGCTTCTCTCTGCAGCCTGCAATGAAACAGTAATAATACTCAGCACAGATCCCAGCCCCGAGATATCCACACAGATACCATAGGCTCATTGTCAACATCAGCACGACCTACAGAATCCGATCCAGCAGCTATCATCATCCCTGGCAACTCCTGTTCCTCAAAGAATTACCAAGATTTACTGATTATACAAGGTTCATGTTTTGTTTAGGGAATGGGGCATTGGGGGAAACACAAGAAGCTCGGCAGGAAGTTGAAACAGCCAGGAACGACAGCCAAAATTAAATGAGGCAGAAACAATGCAGTCAAGAAACCTCTGTGACCCCTCGCCCGGTTCACCCCCTCGCCCGGTTCACCCCTGTGCCCCCTCGCCCAGGCCCCCTCACCTGGTTTATCCCCGTACCCCCCTCGCCCGGTTCACCCCCATGACCCTTCACCCTGGTGCCCCCTCAACCCCTCGCTCGGTTCACCCCCCGTGATCCCTCGCCCGGTTCACCCCCCCGTGACCCCTCGCCCGGTTCACCCCCCCGTGACCCCTCGCCCGGTTCACCCCCCCGTGACCCCTCGCCTGGTTCACCCCCGTGACCCCTCGCCCGGTTCACCCCCGTGACCCCTCGCCCGGTTCACCCCCCCGTGACCCCTCGCCCGGTTCACCCCCCGTGACCCCTCGCCCGGTTCACCCCCCGTGACCCCTCGCCCGGTTCACCCCCCGTGACCCCTCGCCCGGTTCACCCGCCGTGACCCCTTGCCCGGTTCACCCCCGTGACCCCTCGCTTGGTTCACCCCGTGACCCCTCGCCCGGTTCACCCCCCCGTGACCCCTTTCCCAGTTCACCCCCCGTGACCCCTCGCTTGGTTCACCCCGTGACCCCTCGCCCGTTCACTCCTGTGACACCTCGCCCGCTCACCCCCGTGACCCCTCGCCCGTTCACCCCCGTGACCCCTTGCCCGGTTCACCCCCGTGACCCCTTGCCCAGTTCACCCCCGTGACCCCTCGCCCGTTCACCCCCGTGACCCCTTGCCCGGTTCACCCCCGTGACCCCTCGTTCGGTTCACCCAGAGCTCCTTCACCAGATTTACCCCCTCTGCCCCCAGCCCAGTTCACTCTGTGCCCTCACAGCTCAGTTCCCCCTCTGTCCCCTTGCCCAGTTTACCTCTATGCCTGCTCACCAGGTTCACCCCATGCCCCCTCACCTTGTCCACCCTGGTGCTGCCTCTCCCTGTTCACAACCCCCAAAACCGGCGTTCTTTCCCTCTGTTCACCTTTGGTGCCTCTCTCTCTGCTGTGCAGTCGCTGTGGGTTATGGTGAATCAATTCCTCACGAATACTGTACAGATAAAGCTTATTCGTAAAATTCTAGAAACTTACAGCAGGTCACATGGCCTATCCTGCCTTGTTGGTTCTTTGGTTAAGTTAATTATTCATCTGGGTCCCCTCCTCCCTTCCCCTATTCTCCAGTTGCTCAGACAGAAACATACAGGAGGCAATGCAAAGATCGACAGCAGCAGTTAAATCAGGTTCCTGCCCACTCACTGGGTTCATGCAGATGTAAACAAGTTGCTATTACACATCTTTCGAACCATTCCAAGGGTCGATTCTCTTCAGTTTCTTCCAGACTCCATATTAAAACTCAGCCTGCTTGATTACAGTGAGACAATACTGCACCATAGCAACCAGCTTTACTCAAATAGCCTGGTTCTCTCCGCCAACTATGTGGTGGTGCAATACATGTCACAGCTTGCCTTTTATTTACCCATCAATGGGCTTGTTTACTAAGCTTGGAAAGTGATCAGAGACAGGCCTGGGACCAAAGGCTGTCTACTGTCTCAGCTTCTACTGATATTCTATCAGGTTCCTCTTCCTTAATAACCCATACAAAACATTCATGAAATATTACAGCTTTATCCTGCACCTCGAAGCATATATCACCCTCTCTGTCCCTAACAGAACTCACCCTGCCTCTTACCAGGCTTACTATTCACCTGCTGCTACAAGATTTTTGGGTTCCCTTTTGTCGTTCGCAATTCTATTCTCATTGTCTCTCTTTGTGAGTTTTTTTCCCCCTCTTCACTTCCCCTCTCAACTACTGCGTTTGACCTGGTTTTCACATGAAGAATTCACCATTCACCCTCTTTTTTTCATTCCATCCATAATTTCCATCTCCCTCATTATCCAAGGAGCCCTGGTTTTGGTTCTCCTGCTTTTCCCCCTTGTTGCTTCTGAATGTAAAGAAGCTAATATCAATAATGATCAGATTGAAACTACGAGATTGTCGTAAATCAGATGGTTTTTAACAATGTCCTTCAGGGGTGGAAATCTGCCGTCCTTACCTGGTCTGGCCTACATGTGATTCCAGACCCACAGCAATGTGGTTGACTCTTAACTGCTCTCTGAAATGGCCCAGCAAGACACTCAATTTATCAAACTAGTACAGAAAAGTCAAATAAGAATAAAATTGCACAGAACACCGGCATTGACCTCGGCACTGGAAACGACAAAGGCACATGCTACAAAATTCTCCAGTGGGGGCTCGTGTAGAAATCGGGAGAGCTGTCCCACAGACTAGTCTAGCTACAGCCTGATATAGTCATCCTCACAGAATCATACCTTACAGATAATGTCTCAGACACCACCATCACCATCCCTGGATATGTCCTGTCCCACCAGCAGGACAGACCCAGCAGAGGTGGCAGCACAGTGGTATACAGTCGGGAGGGAGTTGCCCTGGGAGTCCTCAACATCGACTCTAGACCCCATGAAGTCTCATAGCATCAGGTCAAACATGGGCAAGGAAACCTCCTGCTGATTACCACGTATCGCCCTCCCTTAGCTGATGAATCAGTGCTTCCTCCATGTTGAACACCCCTTGGAGGAAGCACTGAGGGTGGCGAGGGTACAGAATGTACTCTGGGTGGGGGACTTCAATGTCCATCACCAAGAGTGGCTCGGTGGCAACACCACAGACCAAGCTGGCCAAGTCCTAAAGAACCATATTTGCTAGAATAGGCCTATGGCAGGTGCTGAGAGAACTAATAAGAGGTAAAAACCTACCACAGATGCATCTGTCCATGACAGTACAGGTAGGAGTGACCAATGCAAAGACTTTGTGGAGATGGACTCCCATTTTCACACTGAAGATCCCCCACCATCGTGTTGTGTGGCACTACCACCATGCTGAATGGAATGGATTCTAAACAGACCTAGCAACTCAAACCTAGGCATCTATGAAGCACTAAGGGCCATCAACAGGAGAAGAATTGCATTCAGCCATAATCTGTAACCTATTGGTATGGAATAGAGCATGCCAGGAGCAGCAGCAGGCTAACCTAAAAATGAAGTGTCTGTTCAGAAACTCAGATACCTTAATTTGAAATCGGCAGTCGTAGGTGGGGAACGCCAGTTGCCAGTGAGCCTGGGGCCTTCTGTGCATGTGCCAGCCGGGGACTGCTTGCATATGCAGAGTTGGTTTGTTTCCGGATCCTCAGGCTAGGAACTGGCCGTGTGCGCCTGCGCAGAACTGTGCAAAACTGCAGTTCAGGTGACGTGGAAGGTGTCCCAGGGGAGCAGGACACGAAGAGGAGGGCAGGGAGAGGTCCCAGAAGAAAGTCCCAGGCAGGGACAATGACAAGAGTTGGAAAGAGGTCCCAGAAAGTAGTCCCAGGTAAGGGACAGAGACAGGGATCAGAAATAGGTCCTGATAGGTAAAGTTGAAAGAAAGGAGCAAAGAAATAGGCTCCAAATTATAGACAGAGCTGCAGGGAGCAGGCTTGAAGCAAAGTGAGCAAAAGAACATAAGAATGTAATAAATAGGAACAGGAAGAGACCATTCGGCCCCTCTAGCCTGCTCCGCCATTCAATCAGATCATAGCTGATCTTCTTTGCATTTCGATTTCCACATTCCCCGCTTTTCCCCACATACAAATTAGGAGCAGAAGGAGGTCACTCGGCCCCTCGAGCCTGCTTCACCATTCAATAAGATCATGGCTGATCTGATTGTTGCCTTAACCCCACATTCCTGCCTACCCCTGATCACCTTTCAACCACTTACTTATCTATCTAGCTCTGCCTTCAAGATATTCAAGGACTCTGCCTCAACCACCTTTAGAGGAAGAAAGTTCCAAAGTCTCACAACCCTCAGACAAAAAAATTCTCATCTCTGTCCTAAATGGGTGACTCCTTTTTTTAAAAACATCCTCTCCACATCCACCCTGTCAAGGCAGCTCAGTGTCTTATCTGTTTCAATCAAGTCGCCTCTTGCTCTCCTGAACTCCGGAGGATACAAGCCTAACCTGTCCACCCATTCCTCATAAGAGGAGTAGCGGGGCCATTAACAGTGAGATAATGAGAGGATACCCAGAGTGTGACAGGAAGGGACTGAGTGTACAAACATTAAAAAAAAGCAGCAAATAGGGTCAAAGGCCAAAAAATTGGTAAAAAGGCAAAATTAATGGCTGTTCACTTAAATGTACATAGTATTCAGAACAAAATAAATGAATTAACGGCACAAAGAGAGTTTAATGGGTATGATCTTATAGCCATCACGGAGATGTGGTTACAAGGAGATCAAAGCTGGGAACTAAATATTCAGGGGTATCTGAAAGGAAGGGGTGGTGGGGTAGCTTTGTTAGTGCCAGATGGAATAAGTACGAAAGCAAGAAATATCTTTGATTGGAAGATGTAGAATCCACATGGGTGGAGGTAAGAACCCTAACCCTAACCCTAACCCTAATGCGGTTGACAGGGCCCTCAACTGTGTCCAGGCCAATTCCCGCGCATCCACCCTCACTCCTTTCTCTCCCTCCCAGAACTATGATAGGCTCCCCCTTGTTCTCACTTATCACCCCACCAGCCTCCGCATTCAAAGGATCATCCTCCGCCATTTCCGCCAACTCCAGCATGATGCCACCACCAAACACATCTTCCCTTCACCCCCCCTTGTCGGCATTCCACAGGGATTGTTCCCTCTGGGACACCCTGTTCCACTCCTCCATCATCCCCTACACCTCAACCCCCTCCCACGGCACCTTCCCATGCAACCGCAGAAGGTGTTACACCTGTCCCTTTACTTCCCCCCTCCTCACCATCCAAGGGCCCAAACACTCCTTTCAAGTGAAGCAGCACTTCCCTCAATTTAGTCTACTGCATTCGTTGCTCCCAATGCGGTTTCCTCTACATTGGAGAGACCAAACGCAGACTGGGTGACCACTTTGCGGAACACCTTCGGTCTGTCCGCAAGCATGACGCAGACCTCCCTGTCGCTTGCCATTTCAACACACTACCCTGCTCTCTTGCCCACATGTCTGTCCTTGGCTTGCTGCATTGTTCCAGTGAAGCTCAACGCAAACTGGAGGAACAGCACCTCATCTTCCGACTAGGCACTTTACAGCCTTCCGGGCTGAATATTGAGTTCAACAATTTTAGATCATGAACTCTCTCCTCCATCCCCACCCCCTTTCCGATACCCCTTTTTTCTAAATTTATATTTTTTAAATATATTTTTCTTTTCCCACCTATTTTTAAATTTATTTCGATCCATCGTTTTATCCCCACCTTTTAGCCCATTTCCATCCCTTTCCCCCACCCCAACCCCACTAGGGCCATCTGCCACTAGCTTGTCCTGCTTGCTACCCTTAATGTCCCCATTAGCACATCTTTTAGATAATCTCACCACTGTCAACACCCCTTTGTCCTTTTGTCTATGACAGCTTTGGCAATCTCTTCTTTGCCTCCACCTTTCACTGGTCCTCTATCCAGCTCTACCTGACCCACCCCTGCCCCCTCAACCAGCTTATATTTCACCACATTTCTATATTTCTTTAGCTCTGATGAAGAGTCATTTGGACTTGAAATGTTAACTGTATTCCTCTCCGCAGATGCTGTCAGACCTGCTGAGTATTTCCAGCTATTTTTGTTTTTGCTTCAGATATTCCCATTGGTTGTTTGGGAAATTCATTTCTTTTTAAAAAGAGAAGCAGAGGGCGAGAGAGAGAGAGAGAGAGAGAGCAAGGATATGCCAGGCAAGAGAGACAGACAGAGGGCTGGAGTGAGAGAGAGGGCGAGGAGGAGGAGACAGAGGGCGAGGAAGGGAGAGAAAGAGAGAGAGAGGCCACCCTAAAGTGAGAGAGAGAGAGAGAGAGAGCGAGAGAGAGAGAGAGACTGACTACTCGAGAGCAAGAGACCCTGGCTAAAAATAACCGGCTGACAGCATGAGCGTGAAGGACCAAGAGTGAGGGTGACCAAGAGAAAGAGAGAGAGAGAAAACAAATACCGTCTCAGCTGGCTATAAACCATTAATGACCCTCCCACACTAATATTGACAATTATGCTAACAATTCTCCTGGACGCATCTGGAAATGAAAACCATGCAAAATGCCAAGATACTTAGTTGATGTATTCCAAACCACACCTGCTACATTCTTGAGCTGTCGGCCGACAGTCCCAACATCTGAAAGCCATCATATGTGAAATAATATTCCACCTACCCCCCAGCACACCTATTCTTTGATAGAGAGGTCATTGCTCTAACCTCAGCTTCTCCACCACTGAAACATAGTGCCCCCTAAAATCAGGATCAATACCTCACAGTCTCTTTCCCATCCATTTGCATTTCCTGTTTTCCAGGTTCCTTGCTGATGGGCTCACTCATCTCTTCCCCAGGTTCCTTGCAGACGCGCTCACTCATCTCTTCCCCAGGTTCCTTGCAGACGCGCTCACTCATCTCTTCCCCAGGTTCCTTGCTGATGGGCTCACTCATCTCTTCCCCAGGTTCCTTGCAGACGCGCTCACTCATCTCTTCCCCAGGTTCCTTGCTGATGGGCTCACTCATCTCTTCCCCAGGTTCCTTGCTGATGGGCTCACTCATCTCTTCCCCAGGTTCCTTGCAGACGCGCTCACTCATCTCTTCTCCAGGTTCCTTGCAGACGCGCTCACTCATCTCTTCCCCAGGTTCCTTGCAGATGCGCTCACTCATCTCTTCCCCAGGTTCCTTGCAGACGTGCTCACTCATCTCTTCCCCAGGTTCCTTGCTGACGCGCTCACTCATCTCTTCCCCAGGTTCCTTGCTGATGCACTTATCCTGGGGAGTCTCCACATCCAAGCTACATTCCATCTGAAATCACAAAGCAGTTTCACAATTCTACAAGAGAGAAATTAACTGATCAATAAAATCAATCAGGCTTCATGTGTATGTCCCTAAGTCCTCAAACCTGTTCCATCACTATTCAGCTCAGTTCAGGGCTCTGTCCTACCAAAACAATGGGACCCTTCTAGAACTATTCTGCATTCCAGAGCACAGTGTGAAGCCAACAAGCAGTGAGGATGTCAGGTCAGGGATAACAATGCTCCCTCACAAAGGGAAGCCAATGTTCCAATGGCAGAGTGCTCATCATTAAATGGAGGGGGTATCCAGGGTCACCATATTCCACTTGGACACAATTACTTGATGTGTCCTAGCCTATTCCTCACTCCCGTGTATCTGTTATTCTATATATTACCCTAAACCACTCAATTAGATTCCAGTCTGTAACACACTCCTAAGTATTTTGAAAGCACTGTGAACTATGAGGAGGATAGTGTAGGACTTCAAAGGAATGGGCGGACAGGTGGTAGATGAAGTTCAGTGCAGAGAAGCGTGAAGTGATTCATTTTGATACGAAGAACATGGAGGGACAAAATAAAGGGTGCAATTCTAAAGGGGGTGCAGGAGCAGAGGGACCTGGGTGTATATGCTGTCACGAAATCATTGATCTTTGTGTCCCTGAGTGCTAAGTTGGCAGTCTGCGGAGATTGTAACATTTGAGGTACAGGATGTTCCAATGCTTGTTACATTGGTTCCTGCCTAGGAGCAAGGGTGGGGCCCTATGGGAGTGTTTTGATAGGTCACCAGATTAGTTCAAGGGCCAGTGAACAATTCTTCTCGAGGCAGTCAGTTCTGGGGAGTCTGCCAGCCAGAAGTGTCACAGTGACAGGGACAGAAACAAGTCCCAGTAATGTTTAAAGAAAGCTGCTGGGAGCAGACTTTGAGTAAAGAGTGATGTTGGGGATAAGGTGCCCCTTTGGAGCAGTGGTGTTCTGCTTGGCGTGGCCATAGATCTGAAAGTGCGCTGGTAAGCTAGTCTTTGAGTGTACTCGGGAATCCAGGGAGAAGGGATCTCGGAAGGCGAGAGTGAAACCCTGTGAGGTGGGCGATTGTTAAAGCCATCCGAATGGGAGCGACTTTTTTGAGAGAATTCCAAGGCAAGCTCGTCAAACGTGTAGATTGGAATCCCCCGTGACATAGAGTTTCAACTAGATTGCTTGACTTGGTGTTTACTGACGTCTGTCTTGTTCACACCTGTCATTTACTCTGTAGTGTGGTGTGTAAACCACAGTTTGTCAGCTAATTCACATGTACCTCACACTTAACCTGAATGTTAGAGTATAAGATACATATTGTACACTGTTTTAGCTTCCTGACTTGTATAGTAAAGTTTGTTGAATTTGAATAAGTCACTAGTTCGGCCACGGCTACAGTAGTCCATCCAGTTCTGGGCACCACACTTTAGGAATGATGAGAAGCTATTAGCGAGGGTACAGAAAAGGTTCATGAGAATGAAGTTCCTCATCCCTGGAATCAGTTATGAAGATAAATTAGAAGTTAAGGCTGTTTCCTTGAAGAAAAGGCTGAGAGATATTCAAAATCATGAAGGGTCTCGGCAGAGTAGATAGATAGAAGCTGTTCCCACTCATGAAAGGTTCGAGGAGAGGGCAGAGGTGGAAAGTAATTGGTAAAAGAAGCAAAAAAGTGATATGAGGAAAAACTTCAAGTGGATAGGGTTTGGAACGCTCTGCCTGAGTGCAGTGGAGGCAGGTTCAATTGAAGCATTCAAAATGGAATTAGATTGTTATCTGAAAAGGAAGAATGTGCAGGGTTACATGGAGTAGGCGGGGAAATGTTACTTGGTGAGTTGCTCATTTGGTGAGCCAGTGCAGACACAATGGACCAAAATTCTCTGAACTAACTGTTGGGTATCATTGGGCAAATATTAGCGATTACAGAAATTCTTCAATATTTTAATGTCATGGTGAGAGACATAGCATGGACCAGAGGTAGCCGACAGAGGATCAGGAACATGGCTTACCAACCTTTCTCAGGAACAATTAGGGGCAGGCAATAAATTTTGGCTTGGTCAACAATGCCTATAGCCCATGACAGAATAAAAAATGACCAGTGGAACTCACCACTGAGAAAGGGGGTGGTAAGTTGGATACAAACATGAAATATTCTCCCCTTTGCCCGATCATCCACAGCCTTCTAGGCCCAGGGACACAAAGATCAATGATTTAATGACAACATATACACCCAGGTCCCTGTGCTCCTACGCCCTCTTTAGAATTCCACCTTTATTTTATATTGTTTCTTCATGCTCTTCCTATCCTATCTAGACTCAGCCTGTGGCCTCACTGGCCATTACCTCCCAGTTTAAACGTCCATTTCCCAACTCATGTCCTGAACCATGGGTCTCTGCACTCCATAAGTTTGAGTTCATTGTTACCTTGTCTCTGATTCTAGTTCTGGGCTTGGGTTTTAAGCTGATTGATATGCAGGGGCTGAAGAGGTTGCAGGGTCTTGGTTCAGGATATTCCTCCTCGTACACACGAGTATTAATGAGCCCTTCACGTTCATGACCTACACAAGCACAAAGATTCAGTGTTAGTGCATGCTCGAGGCAACATTGAAAATTCTTGCTAGGTACCACTGATGCGGAGTTCGATTTCATTATCTCCAGTTGCAGTCCTGCTGTCTGACAATCCAAGGTGCCAAAGGCTGTGCTGCCTGTCCGTTGCCAGGGTTAGAGACAACAACTCAAGGATTTTTATTTATTCATTCAGGGGATGTGAGTGTCACTGGCTAGGCCAGCATTTATTGCCTATCCCTAGTTGCCCTTGAGAAGGTGGTGGTGAGCTGCCTTCTTGAACTGCTGCAGTCCATGTGGTGTAGGTACACCCACAGTGCTGTTAGGGAGGGAGTTCCAGGATTTTGACCCAGCGACAGTGAAGGAACAGCGATATGTTTCCAAGTCAGGATGGTGAGTGACTTGGAGGGGAAATTCCAGGTGGTGCTGTTCCCATCTATCTGCTGCCCTTGTCCTTCTAGATGGTAGTGGTCGTGGGTTTGGAAGGTGCTGTCTAAGGAGCCTTGGTGAATTCCTGCAGTGCATCTTGTAGATGGCACACACTGCTGCTACTGTGTGTCGGTGGTGGAGGGAGTGAATGTTTGTGGATGTAGTGCCAATCAAGCGGCTGCTTTGTCCTGGATGGTGTTCAGCTTCTTGAGTGCTGTGGGAGCTGCACTCATCCAGGCAAGTGGAGAGTATTCCATCACACTCCTGACTTGTGCCTTGTAGATGGTGGACAGGCCTTGGGGAGTCAGGAGGTGAGTTACTCATCACAGGATTCCTAGCCTCTGACCTGCTCTTGTAGCCACAGTATTTATATGACTCATCCAATTCAGTTTCTGGTCAATGGTAACCCCCAGGATGTTGATAGTGGGGGATTCAGTGATGGTAATGCCATGAAACATCAAGGGCGATGTTTAGGTTCTCTCTTGTTGGAGATGGTCATTGTCTGGCACTTGTGTGGCACTTGCCAGTCCAAGCCTGGATATTGTCCAGGTCTTGTTGCATGTGGACATTAACTGCTTCAAAATCTGAGGAGTCGCGAATGGTGAACATTGTGCAATCATCAGCGAACATCCCCGCTTCTGACCTTATGATGGAAGGAAGGTCATTGATGAAGTAGCTGAAGATAGTTGGACCGAGGACACTACTCTGAGGAACTCCTGCAGTGATGACCTGGAACTGAGATGACTGACCCCCAACAACCACAACCATCTTCCTTTGTGCTAGGTATGACTGCAACCAGAGGAGAGTTTTCCCCCTGATTCCCATTGACGCCAGCTTTGCTAGGGCTCCTTGATGCCACACTCGGTCAAATGCTGCCTTGATGTCAAGGGCAGTCACTCTCACCTCACCTCGGGAGGTCAGCTCTTTTATCCATGTTTGAACCAAGGCTGTAATGAGGTCAGGAGCTGAGCGGCTCTGGTGAAACCCAAACTGGGTGTCAGTGGGCAGGTTATTGCCAAGCAAGTGCTGCTTGATAGCACTGTTGATGACCCCATCCAATACTTTACTGATGATGGAGAGTAGACTGATGGGGCGGTAATTGGCAGGGTTGGATTTGTCCTGCTTTTTGTGTACAGGATATACCTGGGCAATTTTTCACATAGCTGGGTAGATGCCAGTATTGTAGCTGCACTGGAACAGCTTGGCTAGGGGTGCGGCAAGTTCTGGAGCACAAGTCTTCAGTACTATTGCCAGAATATTGTCAGAGCCCAGAGCCTTTGCAGTATCCAGTGCCTTCAGCTGTTTCTTGATATCACGCGGAGTGAATCGAATTGGCTGAATACTGGCATCTGTGATGCTGGGGACCTCCGGAGGAGGCCGAGATGCACCATCCACTCAGCACTTCTGACTGAAGATTGTAGCAAATACTTCAGCCTTATCTTTTGCACTGATGTGCTGGGCTCCTCCAATATTGAGGAACTAGTAGTAACTGAAGGGGAACCAGTAGATGCAGTACACCTGGATTTCCAAAAGGCATCTGATAAAGTGCCACACAAAGGTTAATATGCAAGGGCTCATGGAGTTGGGGGTGATATATTAGCATTAATAATGTGACTGATTAAAGGACAGGAAACAGAGATTAGGGATGGAAGGGTAATTGCAAGTTGGCAGGCTGTAACTAGTGGAGTGCCACAGGATCAGTGCTGAGGCCTCAGCTATTTACAACCTATATTCATGGCTTAAATGAAGAGACAGAGAGTAATGTATCTAAGTTTGCTAATGGTATAAAGCTAGGTGGGAATGCAAACTGTGAGAAGAACACAAAGGCACTGCAAAGATATAGACAGTTTAAGTGAGTGGGCAACAAGTGGGCAGATGGGTGTATAATGTGGGGGAGTGAGAGGTTATCCACTTTGGTCGTGAGGGTAGAAAGGCGGAATATTTTTTAAACGGTGTGTAACTTGTACATTTTGATGTTCAGGGGGACTTGGGCGTACTCATACAAGGAAATCAGAAAGTTCGCTTGCAGGTACAGCAAGCAGTTAGGAAGGAAAATGGCAAGGGGATTGGAGGACAAAAATGAAGAAGTCTTGCTCCAATTGTGCAGGGCTTTGGTGGGACTACACTTGGAATGCTGGGTGCAGTTTTGGTCTCCATGATTCAGGAAAGATAAATGGGTCCATTGTCCAAAATCCAGCACCCTCAGGGCAGACACCGTACCAGATTTCAGATTTTCCTGGATTTTGGATTACTCACTGGATCAGCTGAAAGCAGGCAAGAGATAAGGAGAAACATTTTACTTCCAGATTGATTCATCTTTTCGTTCTGACGTTGGCAATCCCTCCTGGGTACCTGTATTAACCCAGGAGGTATTCTCGGTGAGGCGAATTCCTCAGAATTAATATCCAGGTTTCAGAGTGAGGATGCCAAAAATACTGTTCAATGGTTACAATGATTTCAAGAATGTGTTTTATGTAAGCACCCGTATAACTACATATTGTATTTCAAAGACTATGTGATTATTCATTTTTGTTCTCTAATCACCGTGTTCTGTAGGCTGAGAGAAAAATGTCCAGTTTTTGGACAGCCAGATTTGGGGTACTGCACCTGTACTTACATTGAAGACAGTACAGTGAAGGTCCCCTAGATTGGTGACTGTGATAAGAGGGTTGTCCTATGATGGGAGGCTGCATAAATTAGGTCTATATTCTCTGCAGTTTAGAAGAATGTGAGGTGATTCATTGAAACATACAAGGTTCTGATGGGGCTTGAGAGGGTAGATGCTGAGAGGTTGTTTCCCCTGGCTGGGGAATCTAGAACATGGTGGCACAGTCTCAGGATAAGGGGCCGATCATTTAGGACCGAGATGAGAAGACATTTCGTCACTCAAAAGGTTGCAAATCTTTGGAATTCTCTACCCCAGAGGTTTGTGGATGCTCCACCATTGAATACATTAGATTGGAAAATAGCGAACATAATTCCTTTATTCAAAAAGGGAAAGACAGAAAACAGGAAACTATAGACCAACTGGTTTAACATCGGTCACAGGGAAAATGTTAGAAGCTATTATTAAAGACGTTATAGCAGGGCACTTAGAAAAATTCAAGGTAATCAGGCAGAGTCGTCATGGTTTTGTGAAAGGGAAATCAGGTTTAACTAAGTTATTGGAGTTCTTCGAAGGAGTCGCATGTGCTGTGGATAAAGGGGAACTGGACGATATACCATACTTAGATTTCCAGAAGGCATTTGATAACATCAAAGGTTACTGTGGAAAATAAAAGCTCATGGTGTAGGGGGTAATGGATTGGCATGGATAGAAGATTGGCTGGCTAACAGGAAACAGAGTAGGCATAAATGGGTCTTTTTCTGGTTGGCAGGATGTAATGAGTGGTGAGCCACAGGGATCAGTGCTGGGGCCTCAACTTTTTACAATTTATATAAATGACTTCGATGAAGGAACCAAAGGTACGGTTGCTAAATTTGCTGATGACACAAAGGTAGGTAGGAAAGTAAATTGTGAAGAGGATATATGGAGACTACAAAGGGTAAAATAGGTTAAATGAGCGGGCAAAGATCTTACAAATGGAGAATAATGTGGGAAAATATGAGGTTGTCCATTTTGGCAGGAAGAATAAGAAAGAAGCATGTTATCTAAAATGAGGGATAGCAGAGCTCTGAGATTCAGAGGGATCTGGGTGTCCTAGTGCATGAATCACAAAAGGCTAGTCTGCAGGTACAGCAGGTAAGTAAGAAAGCTCATTGAATGTTACTGTTTATTGCGAGGGTAATTTGGATATAAAGGTAGGGAGGTTATGCTTCAGTTATACAGGGCACTGGTGAGACCACATCTGGAGTACTGTGTATAGTATTGGTCTCCTTATTTAAGGAAGGGTGTAAATGCATGGGAAACAGTTCAGAGAAGGTTTACCAGGCTAATACCAGGAATGGGTGGGTTGTCTTATGAGGAAAAGTTGGACAGACTAGGCTTGCATCAGCTGCAGCTTAGGAGACTAAGAGGAGTCTTGAGTGAAACATATAAGATCCTGAGGGGTGTTGACAGGGTGGATGTGGAGAGGATGTTTCCTCTTGTGGGAGAATCTAGAACTAGGGTCACTGTTTAAAAATAAGGGGTCGCTCATTTGAGACAGAGATGGAGAAATTTTTTTCTCAGGGGGTCGTGAGACTTTGGAACTCTCTTCCTCAAAAGGCGGTGGAAGCAGAGTCTTTGAACATCTTTACATCAAAGCTGGATAGATTCTTGATTAACAAGGGGGTGAAAGGTTATCGGGGGTAGGTGGGAATGTGGAGTCCAGGTTACAATCAGATCAGCCATGATCTTATTGAATGGTGGAATAGGCTCAAAGGGGCCCTATGGTCTACTCCTGTTCCAAATTTGTATTTCGTGTGTACATTTAAGGCTGATATAGACAGATATTTGGTTTCTCAGGGATCAAGGAATAAAAGGAGTGAGCAGGAAAGTGGAGTTAAAGCCCAAAATCAGCCAAGATTGGACTGAGTGGCAGAGCAGGCTCGATGGACCATATAATCCATCTCTTCTTCAAATTACTGATGGAAACAGCTGCTCAGGTAGAGCGTTCTAGATTTACTCTCTCTCCAATTCCCTGTCCCAGTATCTCGCTGGGCTCACACTACCTCACACACCCTTCCAGAGTTTTCTCCTTCTTTCATGGGTGTGGGTGTCGTTGGCAAGGCCAGCAGCATATGTTGCCCGTCCCTAGTTGACCTTGAACTGAGTAGCTTGCTAGGCCATTTCAGAGGCAAGTTAAGAGTCAACCACATTTCTGTGGGTCTGGTAAGGATGGCAGATTTCCTTCCCTAAAGGACATTAGTGACCCAGATGGCTTTTTACAACAATTGATGATAGTTGTCATGGTCACCATCACTGAGGCTAGCTTTATTATTCCAGATCTATTAATTGATTTTAATTTCCACCAGTTGCCGTAGGAGCTCCCTCACATTCCCTCGCTAGGCTCACACCCACACCCACACACACTCACCCTGTTTGTGAGCCGAGTGTCCCCCTGGACCATCTGCTGATTCCTCTTCTTCAGTCCCACTGTCGGAGTCTGATGTCAGCTCCTTTCGAGGATTGAGATTGGTGTGACTCAGATCCTGCTTCTGAAAGCCTTCTGCATCATCCGACCTGTCAGTGACGTAGCACAGGTTAAGGTAACACATTGTCTATTTGGCACACTGGATGAAACCCTTCCCAGTGTGATACTGGGTCACCCACTGAGGAAAGCAGCAGCTTCTATCCCCAGTCTGTGTCACATTAACAAGCCAGAGCTCAAGGAAGAACCAAGATGAGGCAGTTACACATGGGTTAGAGTGCACGAAAGCAGATGCGCCAAATCACAGCGCAAGACCAACAACAAAGGCACCAATCACAGCGCAAGACCAACAACAAAGGCACCAATCACAGTGCAGGTCCAACAACAAAGGCACCAATCACAGTGCGAGACAATTAACAGATGCACCAATCACTGTGCAGCACAAACAGGTGTACACCAATCACAATGCAGGACAAACAACAGATACACCAATCAAAGTGCTGGACAACAGCATGTACACCAATCACAATGCAGGACAAACAGCAGATAAACCAATCACAGTACATGACAACATATACACCAATCAAGTGTAGGACAAACATCAAATACACCAATCACAGCTCAGGACTAACAACAGATACACCAATCACAGTACATGACAACATATACATCAATCACAGTGTAGGACTAATAACAGCTACACGAATCACAGTGCAGGACTAACAACAGATAGACCAATCACAATGCAGGACTAACAACAGATAGACCAATCACAGCACAGGAGTAACAACAGATAAACCAATCACAGTGCAGGACTAACAACAAATACACCAATCGCAGTGCAGGACTAACAACAGATACACCAATCACAGTGCAGGACTAACAACAGATACACCAATCACAATGCAGGTCTAACAACAGATACACCAATCACAATGCAGGTCTAACAACAAATACACCAATCACAGTGCAGGACTACCAACAAATACACCAATCACAGTGCAGGACTAACAACAGATGCACGAATCTGCTTTCCAATTCGGTATCAGATTTCAAGGAGTTTTGTTTTGGCAACAATAATTTACTGGATTCAGGGCACAGAACCCTCCCTCCCCACTGTCCCCAAAACTTATCACAACTCATTTAAGGTGATGTTTTTATTCAGCTGTAAGTGGCTAGGCCAGCATTTATTGCCCACCCCTAATTGCCCTGGAGAAGGTGGTGGTGAAGCTGCCTCCTTGAACCGCTGCAGTCTGTGTGGTGTAGGTACAGGAGTACAGGCCATTCCTTTTAGACCTTTTAGTGATTTAATGCAAAAGATTGCCTCAACCAAATCGCTGTGGGTCTGGAGTCACATGTAGGCCAGGCTAGGTAAGGGCTGCAGATTTCCTTCCCTAAAGGACATTAGTGAACCAGATGGGTTTTTACGACAATTGACAATGGTTTCATGGTCATCATTAGACTCTTAATCCCAGACTTTTTATTGAATTCAAATTCCACCACCTGCCGTGAGGGGATACAACCTTGGTTCCCCAGTGCATTACCCTGGGTCTCTGGATTACTAGTCCAGCCACAATACTACTGCAACACCACCTCCCCAACTGCACTTGAGAAGCTGGTGGTGAGCTGCCTTCTTGAACCGCTGCACTCCATGGGATGTAGGTAGTGGTGTGCTCCCCCAGCTCCCACAGTGCTGTTAGGAAGCGAGTTGGAGGATTTTCACCCAGAGGCGATGAAGCAATGGCAACTTGTGGAAAAGCTTTGCTACACAGTGAGTGGTTAGGAGCTTGAATGCTCTGCCTGAGAGTGTGGTTCAATCGAGGCTTCCAAAAGGGAATTGTGTCATTTCCGAAGAGGAATATTTTGCAGGACTACAGAGAAAAGGTGGGAGAGTGGCAGTGATGAATTGCTCCTTCAGGGAGTTGGCATAGTTGGGTCAAATGGCCTCCTCCTGTGCTGTGACCATCCTCTAAGTCTAACACGCTCACAGACATTGCCCACCATCGCCTTCGAAGGACCTGGTATTAAAACCATCCTGAGAACATGGCTCTGCTTTGGGTTGGACAAAGACGTCATTGCCTTTACTGAACTTGTGAAACTTTCCTTGTGTGTAAGGACCCGGGTGAGTTTGGAAATCCCACTGCCCAAGGATTCTCGAGTTATTTATGGTCCAGAAGGATGCTATTTAGCCCATCGAGTCCATGCTAGCTCTCTGCAGAGCAATCCAGTCAGTCCATTCACCCACTCATTCCCGTAACCCTGCAAGTTTGTTCCCTTTAAGTGCCCATCTGATTTCCTTTTGTAATCATTGATTGTTTCCACTTCCACCACCCTCGTGTGCAGCAAGTTCTAGGTCATTACCATTTGTTTTGTAAAAAAGTTCCTCCTCACATTCTTCCTGCTTCTCTTGCCGAAGATTTTAAATCTGTATCACCTGTGTCCTTATATCAGGACTAGAGGACACATATTCCAGTTGCATTGTTGAGTGCTCCCTGAGTCCTTTGTCAAGCAGCGAATGTTCTCAATCTTTGCTTCATTTACTCAGTTACAGTTCTGGTGGCTGCATTACAAGAAGGGTGTGATCGCACGAGAGGGGGTATAGAGGAGGTGTATGAAGTTGTTGCCAGAAATGGAGAATTTTAACTAGGATTGGATAGGCTGGGATTGTTTTCCTTGGAGCAGGGGAGACTGGGGAGATTTTAATTCAGGTGTTCAAAATTATGAGGGACCTAGATAGAGTCTTTTAATATGAAAGCATCCATCCCTCAAAAGATCATTGATGCAGAAACTAAATAGCAGGTTTAAATGGGACAAGCCTCAAGAAAACCACCTCCACTATCAATGTTCTCAGTACAAATGGCTCCAAGTTCCTCCACGTTACACTTATCCCACTGATAATGTCACATGACTGTCTGTGGGATGACTGCAAGACAGAACCATAGCAGTTCATACACTTAATCACCACTTAATCACAGCACTGAAAGGTTCAAGGCTCTCAGCCTTGCATCTCGGAAGTTCATTGGACTCTCCTTAAGCTCAGTAACTCTGCCATGTGCACGATAAACTTCTAAACTTACGGTATGAAATCTCCTTCAATATCAGCCTCCAAGTCCATGACCGGTGTCCTCAAAGATCCTGGGTAGCCCGTGTCCACACTGCTCTCCCTGTCCAGCTTCAGGGTGGGCTGCTCAGGCTGGTACACAGTGAGCCGCCTCTCTGATTTCTGTAAACAAGACATGACAACAATCCAACAAGGTCATTGCTCAGAATGGGAAAAAGCATTTGCACAGGGCCTTTCTCAACCCCAGGAGGGTCCAAATTGTTCTGCAGCCAATGAAGAATTTTCAAGTGTAGTCACCATTGTGATATAGAGAAACAAGGCATCCAGTTTGTGCACAGCAAGCTCCCAGTAACAGCAATGTGGGGGAAGGATCAGACAATCTGTTTTAGTGATGTTGATTAAGGAAACAGTGGCGAGGGGGAGGGGAGGGGAAAGAAGCAAGAGAGGCGGCAAGGGAATGGGGCAGGGCAATGGGACCAGATGGAGGGGAGGGGAATAGGATGGGGCAATGGGGCCAGGGAGAAAGGGAAGGGAATGGTGCAGGAGGCAATAGGAGGGAGGGAGGGAGAAGGGGTGAGGGCAATAGGAAGAGGGGAAGGGGCGAGGGGGTGGGGAAGGGGCGAGGGGGTGGGGAAGGGGCGAGGGGGTGGGGAAGGGGCGAGGGGGTGGGGAAGGGGCGAGGGGGTGGGGAAGGGGCGAGGGGGTGGGGAAGGGGCGAGGGGGTGGGGAAGGGGCGAGGGGGTGGGGAAGGGGCGAGGGGGTGGGGAAGGGGCGAGGGGGTGGGGAAGGGGCGAGGGGGTGGGGAAGGGGCGAGGGGGTGGGGAAGGGGCGAGGGGGTGGGGAAGGGGCGAGGGGGTGGGGAAGGGGCGAGGGGGTGGGGAAGGGGCGAGGGGGTGGGGAAGGGGCGAGGGGGTGGGGAAGGGGCGAGGGGGTGGGGAAGGGGCGAGGGGGTGGGGAAGGGGCGAGGGGGTGGGGAAGGGGCGAGGGGGTGGGGAAGGGGCGAGGGGGTGGGGAAGGGGCGAGGGGGTGGGGAAGGGGCGAAGGGGTGGGGAAGGGGCGAGGGGGTGGGGAAGGGGCGAGGGTGATGGGGAAGGGAGGGGGAAGATGTGAGGGGCAGAGGAAGATGTGAGGGGGATGGGAAGGGACGAAGGCAATGGGGAGGGGAGGAAAAGGGGACGAGGAGAATGGTGGGGTAGGGGGCAAGGTGAAGGGGAGGAGAACTAGTGAGGATAACGAGGAGGGCAGATGAGGGGAAGGGAGCGAGGGGAAGGAAAGAGGGCGAGGGGAAGGGGAAAGGGGGCGTGGGGAAGGGGAAAGGGAGCAAGGGCAACTACAAGAGGAGGGGAAGGGGTGAAGGGGAGGAGAAAGGTGCAAGGGCGACTGGGAGGGGAGGTGAAGTGAGTGAAGAGGAGGGGAAGGGACTGAGCGCATTGGGTAGGGGAGCACCATGTGATTCTGTGCGCTGTGGAGGATACCAAGTTGTATACCAAGTCTCTGAAGGTCAAAATAGGTGGCCACTGTTCCTGACCGCTATCCATTCACACTGTCTCCTGTCTGGACATCTGGAGAAAGATAATGGTGAAACCTGTGGGCCACGATCCTGCCCAAGCTTAGAGTCCAGGCTCAAAATAGCACAGGGACAGGCAACAGATAAACCAATCACAGTGCAGGACTAACAACAGATGCACCAATCACTTTGCGGGACAAACAACAGATGCACCAATCACAATGCAGGACACACATCAGCTGCACCAATCTGCTTTCTAATTACGTATCAGATTTCAAGGAGTCCTGAACTGAGCTTTCTAATGCGCTAATACCATCATTAATTAACAGAGGCACCTCTCCAACTTTTCCTAACTTCCTGTCCTTCCTAAATGTCACCTACCCTTCAATACTCAGGTCCCAATCTATATCATCCTGTAGCCATGTCTCTGTAATGTCTGTCAGGTCGTATTTATTTATTTCCATTTGCGCCATCAGTTCATCTGTTTTGTTTTGAATGCTACATGTGTTTAGATACAGGACCTTTAGTTTTCTCCTTTTATTATTTTTGTAGCGTCTAGCCTTATCTGCTGATTTACTCTTTGATTTGTACTCTTTGTCCCTCCCTTCCTATCGCAGTCTGTTTATCATTTCCCATATTAATACATTTCTCTCTTGCCTTGTCTCTACTCTTCGGTTTACCACATCTTCCCAAATTTGATCCCTTGCCCCCACTATTCAGTTTAAAACCGTCTCTATTTCCCTAGTTATGTGGCTCACTAGAACACCAGCCCCTGTACGGTGCGGGTGTAGACTGTCCCAACGGTACAGCTCCCACTTTCCCCAGTACTGGTGCCAGTGCCCCATGAACTGGAACCCACTTCTCCCACACCCAGTCTTTGAGCCACGCATTCATCTCTCTAATCTGATTTGTGCTATGCCAGTTTGCATGTGGCCCAGGTAATAATCCAGAAATTATTACCTTTGAGGTTCTGCTTCTTAATTTGGTGCCTAGCTCCTCATACGGACTATGCAGAACCTCCTTCCTCATGCTGCCTATGCAGTTGGTACCTACAGGGACCACGATGACTGGATCCTCCCCCTCCCACTGCAAATTCCTCTCCAGCCCTGAGCAGATGTCCCGAACCCTGGCACCAGGCAGGCAACACAGCCGTCTGGACTCTCGCTCTTTGTTACAGAGTGTCAATCCCCCTCACCGTACTGTCCCCTACTCCCACTACATTCCTTTTTGCTCCTCTGGTTTGGATAGCTTCCTGTACCATGGTGCCCTGGTCAGTTTGCTCATCCACCCTGCAGCCCCCACTCTCACCCAAACAAGCTGAGAGAACCTCAAACCTGTTGGACAGTTGCAGAGGCTCACACTCTGCACTCCTGTCCTCTGGATCCCCTTACCTGTCACACCCTCCTGTCCCTGACCACTGACCAAATCAGAAGACCCTGTCCTAAATGGCGTGACTGCCTCCTGACATAAAGCATCCAGATAGCTTTCCCCCTCCCTGATGTGCCGCAGTGTCTGCAGCTCAGCCTCCAGCTCAATGACTCTGAGCCGAAGCTCCACGAGCTGCAAACACTTACTGAAGACATCCAAGGATACTGAGGGAAGCGAGTGGAAATTGCAGAGTCATTGGCCATAATTTTCCAAACTTCCTTAGACTCAGGGTGTTGCCAGAGGACTGGAGAATTGCAAACGCTACACCCTTGTTCAAAAAAGGGTGTAACGATAAGCCCAGCAACCACAGACCAGTCAGTTTAACCACAGCAGTTTTTAGAAATGATAATTTGGGATAAAATTAATAGACACTCGGATAAACGCGGATTAATTAAGGAAAGCCAGCATGGATTTCTTAAGGGAAATCATGTTTGACTAACTGGTGGAGTTTTTTGATGAGGCAACAGAGAAGGTTGATGAGGGTAACAAAGAACAAAGAACAAAGAAAAGTACAGCACAGGAACAGGCCCTTCGGCCCTCCAAGCCTGCGCCGATCATATTGCCCGTCAACTAAAACATTTTGCACTTCCGGGGTCCGTATCCCTCTATTCCCATCCTATTCATGTATTTGTCAAGCTGCCTCTTAAACACCACTATGGTACCTGCTTCCAACACCTCCTCTGGCAGCGAATTCCAGACACTCATGATGTTGGTGTGGTGTATACATCAACTTCCAAAAGGCACAGAGCTCATGGAATAAAAGGGACAGCAGGATCATAGATAAGAAACTGCCTGAGTGACAGGGAACGGGGAGTAGTGGTTAAATGAGGTTTATTCAAACTGGAGGAAGGTTTGTAGTGGAGTTCCCCAGAGGTCAGTGTTAGGACCCTTGTCCTGCCTGATACATTTTCATGATCTGGACCTTGGTGTATAAGGGAGCAATTTCAAAAATTGCGGATGATATGAAACTTGGAAGCATTGTGAACTTTGAGGAGGATAGTGTAGAAATTCAAAAGGGAATTGGATTATTATCTGAAAAGGAAAAAAATATGCAGGGCTATGGGGAAAGGCAGGGAAATTGCTCCTTTCGAGAGCTAGCACAGACACAATAGGTTGAATGGCTGCCTCCTGTGCTGTAACCATTCTATGAAATCAAGAGGGGTAAAGTGTACCGTGACATACCCTGTGGTTGCAGTTATCCAGTGTCTGAGCCTCCAGGTCTCTGTCTAGCAGCCACAGTGAGCGGAGGATGGCAGGCATCGATGTTTTGACCCGTATGGCAGTGCTCTGTTCCAGTAATGTTTCCACTTTGTGAAGGCCACAGAGCAGCCTCCGCTCAGACCATCGGATCATCCACTCCAGCAGCTTCGCTGTGCCCTGGAACTTGACTTCCAGCTCGGGAGTGAGGTCCTCTTCCAGTAAAGCAAACACGGACAAGCAGGGGGTGTGGTCTGTCCTCACAGGCCTCTTGACGGAACAAGCAGGGTCAGGAGCAGCTGCCCAGTTCTGGACCACATTGAGCTGACTGGGCAAAGAGTGCAACCTTAACCCAAACAGGCCTCTGCCCCTGGCCCTGCCCCGAGTACCAGCAGCAGGAAAATAACTGTGGATATTGTGCTCATTTGACAAGACTTCAGAGTGGGCAGTGGAGTGGAACAAGCCTGGAGTGGGGGAGGAGACTGGGGATTTCGATCCTCCCCCATAGCCCAGGTTCTCACTCCGGTGCCACTCGGACATTAAGCAAGAGCTGCTCTTTGTTCTGGGGACCTCCCCAGCGGCTCTGGTCCTGCTCTGCCGCCGCTTTAGAGTGGTGTGGACCTGGAATACCAACGAGTTCAGCTCCAGTTCCTTCAGGTAGGCTGAGCAGCTGGTCAGCAGTGGGACAGCTGGATCTTCGTTCACTATCCGGTCTCTCTCCAACAGGTAGCACAGGAACAATTCCAGGAACTTCACATACTCCTCCTCGTCACGTTCAAACTCCCACGAACCAACCACAGGCAGACAAGGTGCGTATGCTTGTAAGCCTCCATCCTTTCCGGTATTCCCGCTGGCTGATGTCCTCTGGGGGCTGGATGCTGTGTTCCTACAAATACAGAATAAAGCCCCTGTGACGCTCAGTTACACATTTTTTGAGCATAGAAAAATACAGCACAGAAGGAAGCCATTCAGCCCATTGTTCCCAATCTGCCCCTTTGGTAGATCTATCCAGTTAACCCCATTCAACTGCTCTTTCCCCAGAGCTCTATAAATGACTCTAACCAATTCTCTATTGAAAGTTATTATTTAATCTACTTCCATCAACCTTTTAGGCAGAGTGCATTCCAAATCACAGCAACTTAACAGGGACAAAACGGTTCCTCAGGTCATCTCTGCTTCTTCTGCCAATTACCTTCAATCTACATGCTCTGGTTATCGATCCGTCAGCCACTAGAAATAGTTTCTCTTTACTTCCTTTGTCAAAACCATTCATGAATTTGAACGCCTCCCTTTAACATTGGCTGCTCTAAGGACAACCACCCCAGGTCCCTTAGCTGCTGTCATTCCAGTAAATCTTCTCTGCACCCTCTCCAATGTTTTCACATCCTTCCTAATGTCTGCTCCTGTTAGGAACTAGATTTAGTTTTAAGTAAGTTATATTTGGATTTGTGGGTGTTAGGAACAAGATATAGCTTTAAGTTTAATTTATACTTCTTTTATTTGTGTGCTAAGAAAGGTGAAACCTAGGTTTGGTTTCATTTTGGAGCTTCATTTTTGATGGAGCTGGGAAGTCTCCAGGCCCTGGAGACTTGTATGGCCCAGCCCTTGTTTGGATACATTTTTAATGAGGTTTTACAACTCTAGGTTAAGAGATGGGTTACCAAGGGGTTAGTAGTTTAGGAAAGTTAAAACAGAAACAAAGAGTAGGGAAAAACTGTGCTGTTGCCTCTCAACAGGGGACCAGAGAGAGACCCACAAAGACACAGGGAGAGACAGAAAGGCAGATTTTAGTTCAGTTGGTATGTGTATACCACAGAGTCAAGACAGATTAGGTCCAAGACTCTCTCTAGCTGGGAATGATGCCAGGTTGCTGAGGGAATGAGTTTAAGGAACTCACATGTATTGCTCTAAAGTTAAAGTAATAATGAGTTTAGAGTGAGTTTTCTGGGTAATCACCAATTGTGGAAGGACTTCCAAAACATGTTCAGAATTCTACGGGACAAGAAACCTCTGCAACTAAACCAGCTCTAGCCTTGGTGTGGAAACAGTGGTACCCCTTTCACTGGAGTGTCAGGTCTGTGAGGGCATTGCTGGGATAAAGGGGATGGCGTGAGTTTGAGTCACTTTTTCTTGGTGTCTGTGTTGAAATCTTCCCAACCTTTTTGTTGTCTCATGTAATATAGTTAATGTTTCTCGTTTACTAAATGATTATCTTTTTGTTTAAAAGTTTCAGTAAGTCATATATTTTTTAACTGTGGAGGGTACTTACAGATTCACAGGAGTCTGCTGTTAACTTTTAAACAAAAAGATAAACATTTATTAAACAATAAACATGAGAGCAAACTCCATTCTGGGATCTGATTTGTCCGCTAATAACATCAGCTGGGGTCATAATTGAACACAATAGCCCAGCTGAGAGCACATCAATACTTTCTAAATGTTTAGCAAAATATCCTTGTTGTATTCTGTGCCTCTATTTATAAACCAGAGTTCCAATTTTTGATTTTTTTTATTCATTCACGGGATGTGGGCTTCGCTGGCTGGGCCAGCATTTATTGCCCATCCCTAGTTGCCCTTGAGAAGGTGGTGGTGAGCTGCCTTCTTGAGCCGCTGCAGTCCATGTGGTGTAGGTACACCCACAGTGCTGTTAGGAAGGGAGTTCCAGGATTTTGACCCAGCGACAGTGAAGGAACGATGATATATTTCCAAGTCAGGATGGTGAGTGTCTTGGAGGGGAACTTCCAGGTGGTGGTGTTCCCATGCATTTGCTGTCCTTGTCCTTCTAACACACTTTGCATCAGTGGTAGAGGCAGTGTATGTTGAAGGTGGTGGATGTGGGGCCAATCAATCGGGCTGCTTTTTCCTGGACAGTGTCGAGCTTCTTGAATGTTGTGGGAGCTGCACTCATTCAGTCAAGTGGGGAGTATTCCATCACACTCCTGACTTGTGCCTTGTGGACAGGCTTTGGGGAGTCAGGAGGTGAGTTACTTGTCTCAGAAGTTGAAGCCTCTGTCCTGCTCCTGTGGCCACTGTATTTCTAGGGTTGGTCCAGTTTAATTTCTAGTCAATGGTAACCCCAGGATGTTGATAGTAGGGGATTCAGTGATGGGAATGCCATTGAATGTCATGGGGAGATGCTTGGATTCTCTCTTGTTGGAGATGGTCATTGCCTGACACTTGTGTGGTGCAAATGTTACTTGCCACTTACCAGCCCAAGCTCTCTATCACAGGTTCTGTAATCTCCCTGAGACTCTGCTCTGTGCTCTCTCCCCATGCACACACCTCCCTATCCTCTGCCCATTTCTCTCAATCCCACCTTCCCCCCCTATATTCCTCAATTCCACCTAGCCATATCACTTCCTTCCCTGGTAATTTATTCCATAACTCGGATTAGCCTTCGAGTACACACGTGTCTCTGACATCGCTTCTCACTCTGGAATTCCCATTTGTTAACTGAATCCTAGATGTGCCCCCTTCCCCGCTTTACATGAACCTGGCCCACATGTGTTACCTGTGACCAGTGCCCATCAGTTGCTGGATATTGTCCCGCCATTCACTCAGATCCTGGAATTCCTCCGATATACTGTCTGTCATGTCTCCATCGCCCTGGCTCTGGCCTCTTCTGGTGTCCGTCAAAGAGCTTCTGCTCAGACTTGTCCCCAAGGAAAACTGATCATACGTTTGGTCCTCTTGGTCCCTCAACCTCTCTTCAGCTCGTTCCCATATGTGCTGTTCAGTAGGACCAATGTTCTGCACTGTCCGCTTCATCACTTTCATCCTCTGTCGATAAAGGTCATGCAGCAGGACTGACATCATCTCCTCTCCATCGGGGCCTGAGAAACAAAAGAGGTTTCAGAGTTCGCCAAGACCACCCACTTCCACCTCTGTAACATCACCCAAATCCACCTCTGTAACATCACCCAAATCCACCTCTGTAACACCACCCAAATCCACATCTGTAACATCACCCAAATCCACCTCTGTAACATCACCCAAATCCACCTCTGTAACATCACCCAAATCCACATCTGTAACATCACCCAAATCCACCTCTGTAACACCACCCAAATCCACCTCTGTAACATCACCCAAATCCACCTCTGTAACACCACCCAAATCCACATCTGTAACATCACCCAAATCCACCTCTGTAACATCACCCAAATCCACCTCTGTAACATCACCCGAATCCACCTCTGTAACACCACCCAAATCCACATCTGTAACATCACCCAAATCCACATCTGTAACATCACCCAAATCCACCTCTGTAACATCACCCAAATCCACCTCTGTAACATCACCCAAATCCACATCTGTAACATCACCCAAATCCACATCTGTAACATCACCCAAATCCACCCCTGTAACACCACCCAAATCCACATCTGTAACATCACCCAAATCCACATCTGTAACATCACCCAAATCCACATCTGTAACATCACCCAAATCCACCTTTGCCTCAGCTCAACTGCTGCTGAAACCCACCTTTGTTACCTCCAGACTTGTCTATTCCTAACACACCCAAGTCAGACTTCCGGCTTGTCTAAAAGTCTGCTGCTCCAGTCCTAACTCGCACCAAAACCCGTTCACCTAGCAGCTATACTCATTGACCAACATTGGCTTCCAGTCAAGCAATGTCTCAATTAAGAATAATAGAATTATGACAGCACTCAGTGCTATCAGTCTGTGCCAACCCTCTTAAGAGCTACCCAGTCTTGTCCTCGTATCCCTGAAAATTTTTTCATTTCACATAATGATCCAATTCTCTTTTGAAAGCCATGATTGATCCTGTCTCCACCACACTCTCAGACAGTGCATTCCAGATCCTAACCACTCGATTGACCCTGTCTCCACCACACTCTCAGACAGTGCATTCCAGATCCTAACCACTCGATTGACCCTGTCTCCACCACACTCTCAGGCAGTGCATTCCAGATCCTAACCACTCGATTGACCCTGTCTCCACCACACTCTCAGACAGTGCATTCCAGATCCTAACCACTCGATTGACCCTGTCTCCATCACACTCTCGGGCAGTCCATTCCAGATCCTAACCACTCAATTGACCCTGCCTCCACCACACTCTCAGGCAGTGCATTCCTGATCCTAACCACTTGATTGACCCAGTCTCCACCACACTCTCAAGCAGCCCATTCCAGATCCTAACCACTCGACTGATCCTGTCTCCCCCACACTCTCAGGCAGTGCATTCCAGATCCTAACCACTCGATTGACCGTCTCCCCCACACTCTCAGGCAGTGCATTCCAGATCCTAACCACTCGATTGACCCTGTCTCCCCACACTCTGAGGCAGTGCATTCTAGTTCTGTACCACTCGCTGTGTGAAAAACCTTTTCCTCATCTCGCCATTGCTTCTTTTGCCAATCACCTTATATCAGTGTCCTCTGGTTCTCAATCCTTCCACCGATGGGAATAGTTTCTCCCTATCTACTTTGTCCAGACCCTTCCAAGACTTTGTACACCTCTATTAAACCTCCTTTTAGTCTTCTCTTCTCTAATGAGAACAGCCCCAGTTTCTCCAATCTATCTATGTGACTGAATCTCTCATCCCCAGAACCATTTCTGCATTCACTCTAATGCCACCACATCCTTCCTAAAATGTGGTTCCCAGAACTGGACACAATACTCCAGTTGAAGGTGAACTAGTATTTTATAAAGGTTCCACATAAATTCCTTGCTTTTGTACTCTACCATGCCATTTATAAAGCCCAGGATACACTAGGAATCCTGCGACGAGTAACTCACCTCCTGACTTCCCAAAGCCTGTCCACAAGGCACAAGTCAGGAGTGTGATGGAATACTCCCCACTTGCCTGGATGAGTGCAATTCCCACAACATTGAAAAAGCTTGACACCATCCCGGACAAATCAGTCCACTTGACTGGCACCCCATCCACAAACATTCACTCCCTCCACCACCGACACACAGTAGTAGCAGTGTGTGTACCATCTACAAGATGCACTGCAGGAATTCACCAAGTCTCCTCAGACAGCACCTTCCAAACCCATGACCACTACCATCTAGAAGGACAAGGGCAGCAGATAGATGGGAACACCACCACCTGGAAGTTCCCCTCCAAGTCACTCACCTGATTTCGAAATATATCGCCGTTCCTTCACTGTCGCTGGGTCAAAATCCTGGAACTCCCTCCCTAACAGCACTCTGGGTGTACCTACACCACATGGACTGCAGCGGTTAAAGAAGGCAGCTCACCACCACCTTCTCAAGGGCAAGTAGGGATGGGCAATAAATGCTGGCCTGGCCAGCGAAACCCACACCCCATGAGTGAATTTTAAAAATATGCTTTAATAATCGCTCTCTCAACCTGTTCTGCTACCTTCAATGATTTTGCACATATACACCAAGGTCCTTCTGCTCCTGCACCTCCTTTAGAGTTGTACCCTTCATTTTATAATGTCCCTCCATGTTCTTCCTACCAAAATGTATCACCTTGCATTGACTCATAGACGTCTACAGCACAGGAGGCCATTCGGCCCATCGTGTCCGTGCCGGTCAACAAGGATCTGACTACCCTAATCCCATTTTCCAGCACTTGGCCCCATAGCCCTGGAGGTTATGGAAACGCAAGTGAATATCTAAATGTTTCTTAAATGTTATGAGAGTTTCTGACTCAAACGCCCTTTCAGGCAGTGAGTTCTAGACTCCCACCACCCTCTGGGTGAAAAAACTTCTCCTCAACTCCCCTCTTCGCCTTCTACCTCTCATGCACTTCTCTGGATTAAATTTCAACTGCCACTTGTCTACCCATTCCCACCAGCCTATGTCCTTCTGAAGTCTATCACTGTCCTCTTCATAATTCACAATACTTTCAAGTTTTGTGTGATTTGCAAATTTTGAAATTGTGCCCTGTACACCAAGGTCTCGGTCATTAATATGTATCAGGAAGAGCCTGGGTCCTAACATCGATCCCTGGGGAACTCCACGATAAACCTTCCTCCAATCCGAAAGACATCCATTAACCACTAATCTCTGTTTCCTGTCACTCAGCCAATTCCGTATCCAAGTTGCTACTGTCCCTTTTATTCCATGAGCTGTAACTTCGCTCATAAGTCTGTTGTGTGGCACTGTATCAAATGCCTTTTAGAAGTCCATCGACACCACATCAACAGCATTACCCTCATCAACCCTCTCTATTACCTCTTCAAAAAACACCAGCAAATTAAAAAACAACTTGTATTTATACAACACTTTTAGTTACCACTAGACGTCTTCAAAGTTCTTCACAGCTAATGGAGGATATGTTTTTGAAGTGTAGTCACTATTGTAATGTACGAAACTAATTTATGCTCAACAAACTCCCACAACCAACAATGTCATAATGACCAGAGAATTTTGTTTTTAGATTGAGGGATAAATATTTACCCGGACACCAGGGATAACTCCCCTGCTCTTATACAAAATTGTGTCATGGGATCTTTTCCATCCACCCAAGCAGGCAATGGGGCCTTGGATTAATGTTCCTTCTGAGAGGCAGCCCCTCTGACAGTGCAGTGCTCCCTCAGTACTGCACTGAAATGTCAGCCTCGATGAGTGGATCCTGAAGTGGGCCTTGAACCTGGAACTTTGTGATTCAGAGGTGAGTGTCCAACTGAGCTGACACCAGTTAGTTAAATATGATTTGCCTTAACAAATCCTCTGACTTCCTTAATTAATCCCTATTTGCCCACGTGACTGTTAAATTTGTCCTGAATTGTAGTTCTGTCTTCACGGAGGAAGACACAAATAACTTCCCAGAAATACTAAGGAACCAAGGGTCTAGTGAGAAGGAGGAATTGAAGGAAATTAGTATTACTAAAACAATAGTGCTGGACAAATTAATGGGACTGAAAGCCAATAAATCCCCAGGGCCCAATAATCTACATCACAGGGAACTAAAGGAGGTGGCTATGGAAATAGTGGATGTGTTGGCTGTCATCTTCCAAAATTCTTCAGGTTCTGGAACAGTCCCGAAAGATTGGAGGGTGGCAAATGTAACCCCACGATTTGAAAGAGGAGGAAGAAAACAAGGAACTACAGACCGGTTAGCCTATCCTCAGTAGTTGGGAAAATGCTAGAGTCTTTTATAAAGGATGTGATAAAAGGACACTTGGAATATATCAACGGGAATAGACAAAGTCACATGGATTTATGAAAGGAAAATCATGTTTGACAAACCAGCTGGAGTTCTTTGAGGATGTAATCAGCAGGATAGATAAGGGAGAACCAGTGGATGTGGTGTATTTGGATTTTCAGAAAGCTTTTGATAAAGTCCCCCATAAGAGGTTAGTGTGTAAAATTAAAGCACATGGGATTGGGGGTAATATATTGGCACAGATTGAGAATTGGTTAGCAGACAGGAAACAGAGAGTAGGAATAAATGGGTCTTTTTCGGAGTGGCAGGCGGTGACTAGTGGGGTACCACAGGGATCAGTGCTTGGGCCCCAGCTATTCACAATATATACCAATGATTTGGATGAGGGAACCAAATGTAATATTTCCAAGTTTGCTGATGACACGAAACTTGGTGGGAATGTGAGCGATGAGGAGGACGTTAAGAGGCTTCAAGGTGATTTAGACAGGTTGAGTGAGTGGGCAAATACATGGCAGATGCAGTATAACGTGGATAAGTGTGAAGTTATCCACTTCGGTAGGAAAAACAGAATAGCAGAGTAGTATTTAAATGGTGATAGATTGGGAAATGTTCCTGTACAAAGGAATCTGGGTGTCCTTGTACACCAATCACTGAAAGCAAGCATGCAGGTGCAGCAAGCAGTTAAGAAGACTTCATTGTGAGAGGACTTGAGTACAGGAGCAAGGATGTCTTACTGCAGCTGGAAAGGGCCTTGGTGAGACCACACCTGGAGTATTGTGTGCAGTTTTGCTCTCCTTACCTAAGAAATGATATACTTCCCATAGAGGGAGTGCAGTGAAGGTTCACCAGACTGATTCCTGGGATGGCAGGATTGTCGTATGAGGAGAGATTGGGCTGACTAGGCCCTGTATTCACTGGAGTTTAGAAGAATGAGAGGGGATCTCACTGAAACGTATAAAATTCTGACAGGACTGGACAGACTCAATAAACTCTCGACAACACTCAATTAGACCTTCAGGCACTGGGGCATCTTGCACTACTTGTCATTTGGCTGCATCTATTCCCTTCTCTCCTCAACTTCAAATCCTTCCATGGCTTCTCCTCTCCCTATTTCTGTAATCTCCTCCAGTCCTACATACCCTCCACGTTATCTGCGTTGCTCTGTTTCTGCCCAAGCAATGAAAGCAGACAGGGTTTCCTCACCTCGCACTGTGCTGTGTCGCACGCGCTGCTGCAGTGACTGGTATTTATCCCTGAGAGGCACTCGAACATCTTCCACATTCGGAAAAGCCCTGACCAGGATTTCAGCAACCTACAGCAAACAGGACGAATGGTAGAGCAGGTTAGGCAGGAAAAAGTGTGCTGCAAAACATTCCATCAGCTTACAGGTCGCAATGATATCCCTGCGGTCATCCTCCATTCTTTTTTTCATTCACTCATGGGATGAGGCCATCGCTGGCTGGGCCAGCATTTATTGCCCATTCCTAATTGCCCTTGAGAAGGTGGTGGTGAGTCGCCTGGAGGGGAACTTCCAGGTGGTGGTGTTCGCATCTATCTGCTGCCTTTGTCCTTCTAAGGGTGGAGGTCGTGGGTTTGGAAGGTGCTGTCGAAGGTGTCTTTGCGATGCTTCCGTGCATCTTCCTGCCCCTGTGCGTCGGTGGTGGAGGGAGTGAATGTTTGTGGATGTGGTGCCAATCAAGCGGCTGCTTTGTCCTGGATGGTGTCCAGCTTCTTCAGTGTTGTGGGAGCTGCACTCATCCAGGCAAGTGGAGAGTATTCCATCACACTCCTGACTTGTGCCCTGTAGATGGTGGACAGGCTTTGGGGGGTCAGGAGGTGAGTTACTCATCACAGGATTCCTAGCCCCTGACCTGTTTTTGTAGCCACAGTATTTATATGGCTAGTCTAGTTCAGTTTCTGGTCAATGGTAACCCCCAGGATGTTGATAGTGGGGGATTCAGCGATGGTAATGCCATTGAATGTCAAGTGGAGACGTAGTTTCTCTCTTGTTGGAGATGGTCATTGCCTGGCACTTGTGTGGCACAAATGCTACTTGCCACTTGTCAGCCCAAGCCTGGATATTGTCCAGGTCTTGCTGCATTTGGACATGGACGGCTTCAGTATCTGAGGAGTTGCGAATGGTGCTGAACATTGTGCAATCATCAGCGAACATCCCCACTTCTGACCTTATGAAGGAAGGATGGTCATTGATGAAGCAGCTGAAGATGGTCAGGTGTAGGATATTACCCTGAGGAACTCCTGCAGTGATGTCCTTGCCTCTCTGCCCTCCCCCAGGGGTCTTTCTCTCCCTGCCCTTCCCCAGTTACCAATCGTGCGCTTATCATGTTTTGTTCAGACGCATGTTCCTACCTGTCTGATTGGAGGCAGCTCGCTAACCAAGCTGAGGATGATGTCCTGTACGAGCTCCTCGACATTCATGAACCGAGCAAAAGGCAGCATTCGACAGGCCCAGCCCAGGGAATTCAGGCAATGGTCAACCACAGCAGCATCATACTCAGCTATCACCCCATAATCCTGAAAACACAACAAACTCAACAGTGTGATCGACAGCAATAACTACTCCACTCTCTCGAAAGTTAGTAATATTTAACCAGATATACCGTCTTACATTACTTTGTCACATGTTCCTCATCTTTCTAAAGATATTAGAAACCCCTCTCTTTTTCTTCATTTGTTCACGGTATGAGGGTGTTGCTGGCAAGGGCACCATTTATTGCCCATCCCTAACTAAGAATGAACCACTAATGGACCAGCGGAAATGCACTGTCTGTTCTGAGAATGAAATGTTGCTAACCAGACTGTCTGGACACAGCTGTATTAACATCCACTCAGCCGGCACTCTGGCCTAGACAGATCCCAGCAACTTGGAATCCAGCTGTGATCAGGTGGCATTGCTCAATGGCAACTGGAAAAGTTATCCACACGACTGTGAGCATCAGGTCCGTCAGGAGGCTGTAATCGATCACAGATAAAAAGTGGAAATAGTGATCCACTGGGGCTGTGGCAAAGGGAGGAGAATGATCTACTGGGACTGGAGGGGGTGGTGATCCACTGGAACTGGGGTGGGATCGTGCTCCACTGGAACTGGGACAGGTAGTGATACACTGGAACTGGAGGGGATGGTGATCCACTGAGACTGGGGCAGGTGATGATCCACTGGGACTGGGAGGGGTGGTGATCCACTGGAACTGGGGCTGGTAGTCATCCACTGGAACTGGGGTGGGTGCTGATCCACTGGGTCTGGAGCAGGTAGTGATCCACCGGGACTGGAAGGGATGGTGATCCACTGCGACTGGAGGAATGGTGATCCACTGGGACTGGGGCTGGCGGTCATCCACTGGAACAGGAGCGGGTGGTGATCAACTGGGGTTGGGTGGGGTGGTGACCCACTGGGACTGTGGTCAGTGTTGATCCACTGGGGCTGTGGCCAGTATTGATCTACTGGGGCTGTGGCCAGTGGTGATCCACTGGGGCTGTGGCCAGTGGTGATCCACTGGGGCTGTGGCCAGTGGTGATCCACTGGGGCTGTGGCCAGTGGTGATCCACTGGGACTAGAATGGGTAGTGATCCAGTGGATCTGCAGTGAGTGGTGATCCAGTGGGGCCGAGGCAGGCAACGGTCCAGTAGGGCTGCAGGGGTGTTTGATTTATTGGGGCTGGAAAGGGTGCGACCCAGTTGTAAAGGGGTGGGTGGCAGTTTAGCTGGGGTGGAATGGGTGGTGATGCACTAGGGCTGGAGGTGGTGGTGATCTGCTGGAGCTGTAGGGATAGGAGCAAGATCAACTGGTCCATGTTTATCTACTAGTCACCAAGCCCTCCAGCCTGTCATTCCACCAGGCGGGTGTGACAGGGCAGCTGTGAGCACAGGGAGAGGGAGGGCAGGCAGCTGAGTTGCTTTAAATGTAGTAAAGCGGCTCACAAAGATAATGACAGCTGCCACCTTAAATGTGCTTCAGCACAGATAGGGAGACCTGGGAGCTCCCAAAGTGAGAGGCTGCTACTTGTTTATGATCATAGACTTGGACCCCATGTCTCCTTCCGTTCATCCAATCATGGTGAATCAGAGCCCTCAGTTCAGGGTGGGCATGCTCTGCGCTGCCTCTGTGAAAGGCAATAAACGCCAAGCCGAACTCGTGCTGCAGTTCCAGGGTTTAATATCTCACACTGGGGGATGGCTCTGGCAGTGTCACAGAGCTGTTTCTGCGCTAAATTACACAGGACTCAGCTGGCAGCCAGCAGGACACAACTCAGCATTCGAACAAACTACAATTTAAAAAACAAAGCTCATGACGCTTGCCCAAAATACATGCTTGTATTTTCATAGCTGGGCCGGGACGGGGTAGTGATCTGGCGAAACATGAGGGGGGTGATGATCTAGTGGGGTTGGAGATCCAGTAGGACTGAAAGGGGTTGTGATCCAGGGCGATGGTGACGATCCTCTAGGCCGTGGGTGTGTGGTGATCCAGTGTGAATGGAGCAGGTGGCCATTTACAGCGAGAGAGTGTGAGAGACAGCGGGGTAACTTACAGCGAGAGAGTGTGAGAGAGACAGCGGGGTAATTTACAGCAAGAGAGTGTGAGAGAGACAGCGGGGTAATTTACAGCGAGAGAATGTGAGAGAGACAGCGGGGTAATTTACAGCAAGAGAGTGAGAGCAGCAGTGTGGCCATTTACAGTGAAAGAGTGAGAGAGACAGTGGGGTAATTTACAGCAAGAGAGTGAGAGCAGCAGTGTGGCCATTTACAGTGAGAGAGTGAGAGAGACAGCAGGGTAATTTACTGCGAGAGAGTGAGAAACAGCGGGGCCATTTACAGTGACAGAGAGAGAGAGAGACAGCGGGGTAATTTACTGCGAGAGAGTGTGAGAGAAACAGCGGGGCCATTTACAGTGAGAGAGAGAGGGAGAGACAGCGGGGTAATTTACTGCGAGAGAGTGTGAGAGAAACAGCGGGGCCATTTACAGTGAGAGAGTGAGAGAGAGAGACAGCGGGGCCATTTACAGTGAGAGAGTGAGAGAGACAGCGGGGAAATTTACAGTGAGAGAGTGAGAGAGAGAGACAGCGGGGTAATTTACAGTGAGAGAGTGAGAGAGAGAGACAGCGGGGTAATTTACAGTGAGAGAGTGAGAGAGAGAGACAGCGGGGTAATTTACAGTGAGAGAGTGAGAGAGAGAGACAGCGGGGTAATTTACAGCGAGAGAGTGAGAGAGAGACAGCGGGGCCATTTACAGTGAGAGAGTGAGAGAGACAGCGGGGTAATTTACTGCGAGAGAGTGTGAGAGAAACAGCGGGGCCATTTACAGTGAGAGAGTGAGAGAGAGACAGCGGGGTAATTTACTGCAAGAGAGTGAGAGAGAGAGACAGCGGGGTAATTTACTGCGAGAGAGTGAGAGAGAGACAGCGGGGTAATTTACTGCGAGAGAGAGAAACAGCGGGGTAATTTACAGTGAGAGAGTGAGAGAGAGACAGCGGGGTAATTTACAGTGAGAGTGAGAGAGAGAGCGGGGTAATTTACAGCGAGAGAGTGAGAGAGAGAGACAGCGGGGTAATTTACAGTGAGAGAGTGAGAGAGAGAGACAGCGGGGTAATTTACAGTGAGAGAGTGAGAGAGAGAGACAGCGGGGTAATTTACAGTGAGAGAGTGAGAGAGAGAGACAGCGGGGTAATTTACAGTGAGAGAGTGAGAGAGAGAGACAGCGGGGTAATTTACAGTGAGAGAGTGAGAGAGAGAGACAGCGGGGTAATTTACAGTGAGAGAGTGAGAGAGAGAGACAGCGGGGTAATTTACAGTGAGAGAGTGAGAGAGAGAGACAGCGGGGTAATTTACAGTGAGAGAGTGAGAGAGAGAGACAGCGGGGTAATTTACAGTGAGAGAGTGAGAGAGAGAGACAGCGGGGTAATTTACAGTGAGAGAGTGAGAGAGAGAGACAGCGGGGTAATTTACAGTGAGAGAGTGAGAGAGAGAGACAGCGGGGTAATTTACAGTGAGAGAGTGAGAGAGAGAGACAGCGGGGTAATTTACAGTGAGAGAGTGAGAGAGAGAGACAGCGGGGTAATTTACAGTGAGAGAGTGAGAGAGAGACAGCGGGGTAATTTACTGCGAGAGAGAGAGACAGCGGGGTAATTTACAGCGAGAGAGTGAGAGAGAGACAGCGGGGTAATTTACTGCGAGAGAGAGAAACAGCGGGGTAATTTACTGCGAGAGAGAGAGACAGCGGGGTAATTTACTGCGAGAGAGAGAGAGAGAGAGAAACAGCGGGGCAATTTACTGCGAGAGAGAGAGACAGCGGGGTAATTTACTGCGAGAGAGAGAGAGAGAAACAGCGGGGTAATTTACTGCGAGAGAGAGAAACAGCGGGGTAATTTACTGCGAGAGAGAGAGACAGCGGGGTAATTTACTGCGAGAGAGAGAGAGAGAGAGAAACAGCGGGGTAATTTACTGCGAGAGAGAGAGACAGCGGGGTAATTTACTGCAAGAGAGTGAGAGAGAGAGACAGCGGGGTAATTTACTGCAAGAGAGTGAGAGAGAGAGACAGCGGGGTAATTTACTGCAAGAGAGTGAGAGAGAGAGACAGCGGGGTGATTTACTGCGAGAGAGAGAGACAGCGGGATAATTTACAGCGAGAGAGTGAGAGAGAGAGACAGCGGGGTAATTTACAGCGAGAGAGTGAGAGAGAGAGACAGCGGGGTAATTTACAGCGAGAGAGTGAGAGAGAGAGACAGCGGGGTAATTTACAGTGAGAGAGTGAGAGAGAGACAGCGGGGTAATTTACAGTGGGAGAGTGAGAGAGAGACAGCGGGGTAATTTACAGTGAGAGAGTGAGAGAGAGAGACAGCGGGGTAATTTACTGCAAGAGAGTGAGAGAGAGAGACAGCGGGGTAATTTACAGCGAGACAGTGAGAGAGACACAGCGGGGTAATTTACTGCAAGAGAGTGAGAGAGACACAGCGGGGTAATTTACAGCAAGAGAGTGAGAGAGACACAGCGGGGTAATTTACAGTGAGAGAGTGAGAGAGAGAGACAGCGGGGCCATTTACAGTGAGTGTGAGAGAGAGAAACAGCGGGGTAATTTACTGCGAGAGAGAGAGACAGCGGGGTAATTTACTGCGAGAGAGAGAGACAGCGGGGTAATTTACTGCGAGAGAGAGAGACAGCGGGGTAATTTACTGCAAGAGAGTGAGAGAGAGAGACAACGGGGTAATTTACTGCAAGAGAGTGAGAGAGAGAGACAGCGGGGTAATTTACTGCCAGAGAGTGAGAGAGAGACAGCAGGGTAATTTACTGCAAGAGAGTGAGAGAGAGAGACAGCGGGGTAATTTACTGCAAGAGAGTGAGAGAGAGAGACAGCGGGGTAATTTACAGTGAGAGTGAGAGAGAGACAGCGGGATAATTTACAGTGAGAGAGTGTGAGAGAAACAGCGGGGTAATTTACAGCAAGAGAGTGAGAGAGAGAGACAGCGGGGTAATTTACAGCAAGAGAGTGTGAGAGAAACAGTGGGGTAATTTACAGTGAGAGAGTGAGAGAGAGAGAGACAGCGGGGTAATTTACAGCAAGAGAGTGAGAGAGAGACAGCGGGGTAATTTACAGCAAGAGAGTGTGAGAGAAACAGCGGGGTAATTTACAGCAAGAGAGTGAGAGAGAGGGACAGCGGGGTAATTTACAGTGAGAGAGTGAGAGAGAGAGACAGCGGGGTAATTTACAGTGAGAGAGTGAGAGAGAGAGACAGCGGGGTAATTTACAGTGAGAGAGTGAGAGAGAGAAACAGCGGGGTAATTTACAGCAAGAGAGTGAGAGAGAGACAGCGGGGTAATTTACTGCAAGAGAGTGAGAGAGAGACAGCTGGGTAATTTACTGCGAGAGAGAGAGACAGCGGGGTAATTTACAGTGAGAGAGTGAGAGAGAGAGACAGCGGGGTAATTTACAGCGAGAGAGTGAGAGAGAGACACAGCGGGGTAATTTACAGTGAGAGTGAGAGAGAGAGACAGCGGGGTAATTTACAGTGAGAGAGTGAGAGAGAGACACAGCGGGGTAATTTACAGTGAGAGTGAGAGAGAGACAGCGGGGTAATTTACAGTGAGAGAGTGAGAGAGAGAGACAGCGGGGTAATTTACAGCAAGAGAGAGTGAGAGACAGCGGGGCCATTTACAGTGAGAGAGTGAGAGAGAGAGACAGCGGGGTAATTTACAGCAAGAGAGTGAGAGACAGCGGGGTAATTTACAGCAAGAGAGTGAGAGAGAGACAGCGGGGTAATTTACAGCAAGAGAGTGAGAGAGAGAGACAGCGGGGTAATTTACAGTGAGAGAGTGAGAGAGAGAGACAGCGGGGTAATTTACAGTGAGAGAGTGAGACAGCGGGGTGATTTACAGTGAGAGAGTGAGAGAGAGAGACAGCGGGGTAATTTACAGTGAGAGAGTGAGAGAGAGAGACAGCGGGGTAATTTACAGTGAGAGAGTGAGAGAGAGAGACAGCGGGGTAATTTACTGCAAGAGAGTGAGAGAGAGACAGCTGGGTAATTTACTGCGAGACAGAGAGACAGCGGGGTAATTTACAGTGAGAGAGTGAGAGAGAGAGACAGCGGGGTAATTTACAGCGAGAGAGTGAGAGAGAGACAGCGGGGCCATTTACAGCGAGAGAGTGAGAGAGAGAGACAGCGGGGTAATTTACAGCGAGAGAGTGAGAGAGAGACAGCGGGGTAATTTACAGCAAGAGAGTGAGAGAGAGACAGCGGGGTAATTTACTGCAAGAGAGTGAGAGAGACACAGCGGGGTAATTTACAGCAAGAGAGTGAGAGAGAGACAGCGGGGTAATTTACTGCGAGAGAGTGAGAGAGAGACAGCGGGGTAATTTACTGCAAGAGAGTGAGAGAGAGACAGCGGGGTAATTTACTGCGAGAGAGTGAGAGAGAGACAGCGGGGTAATTTACTGCGAGAGAGTGAGAGAGAGACAGCGGGGTAATTTACTGCGAGAGGATGAGAGAGAGAAACAGCGGGGTAATTTACAGTGAGAGAGTGAGAGAGAGACAGCGGGGTAATTTACTGCGAGAGAGTGAGAGAGAGACAGCGGGGTAATTTACAGTGAGAGAGTGAGAGAGAGACAGCGGGGCCATTTACAATGAGTGTGAGAGAGAGAAACAGCGGGGTAATTTACTGCGAGAGAGAGAGACAGCGGGGTAATTTACTGCGAGAGAGTGTGAGAGAGACAGCGGGGTAATTTACTGCGAGAGAGTGAGAGAGAGACAGCAGGGTAATTTACTGCAAGAGAGTGAGAGAGAGAGACAACGGGGTAATTTACTGCAAGAGAGTGAGAGAGAGAGACAGCGGGGTAATTTACTGCAAGAGAGTGAGAGAGAGAGACAGCGGGGTAATTTACAGTGAGAGTGAGAGAGAGACAGCGGGATAATTTACAGTGAGAGAGTGTGAGAGAAACAGCGGGGTAATTTACAGCAAGAGAGTGAGAGAGAGAGACAGCGGGGTAATTTACAGCAAGAGAGTGTGAGAGAAACAGCGGGGTAATTTACAGTGAGAGAGTGAGAGAGAGAGAGACAGCGGGGTAATTTACAGCAAGAGAGTGAGAGAGAGACAGCGGGGTAATTTACAGCAAGAGAGTGTGAGAGAAACAGCGGGGTAATTTACAGCAAGAGAGTGAGAGAGAGAGACAGCGGGGTAATTTACAGTGAGAGAGTGAGAGAGAGAGACAGCGGGGTAATTTACAGTGAGAGAGTGAGAGAGAGAGACAGCGGGGTAATTTACAGTGAGAGAGTGAGAGAGAGAAACAGCGGGGTAATTTACAACAAGAGAGTGAGAGAGAGACAGCGGGGTAATTTACTGCAAGAGAGTGAGAGAGAGACAGCTGGGTAATTTACTGCGAGAGAGAGAGACAGCGGGGTAATTTACAGCGAGAGAGTGAGAGAGAGAGACAGCGGGGTAATTTACAGTGAGAGAGTGAGAGAGAGACAGCGGGGTAATTTACAGTGAGAGAGTGAGAGAGAGACGCGGGGTAATTTTACAGTGAGAGAGTGAGAGAGAGAGACAGCGGGGTAATTTACTGCAAGAGAGTGAGAGAGAGAGACAGCGGGGTAATTTACAGCGAGACAGTGAGAGAGACACAGCGGGGTAATTTACTGCAAGAGAGTGAGAGAGACACAGCGGGGTAATTTACAGCAAGAGAGTGAGAGAGACACAGCGGGGTAATTTACAGTGAGAGAGTGAGAGAGAGAGACAGCGGGGCCATTTACAGTGAGTGTGAGAGAGAGAAACAGCGGGGTAATTTACTGCGAGAGAGAGAGACAGCGGGGTAATTTACTGCGAGAGAGAGAGACAGCGGGGTAATTTACTGCGAGAGAGAGAGACAGCGGGTAATTTACTGCAAGAGAGTGAGAGAGAGAGACAACGGGGTAATTTACTGCAAGAGAGTGAGAGAGAGAGACAGCGGGGTAATTTACTGCCAGAGAGTGAGAGAGAGACAGCAGGGTAATTTACTGCAAGAGAGTGAGAGAGAGAGACAGCGGGGTAATTTACTGCAAGAGAGTGAGAGAGAGAGACAGCGGGGTAATTTACAGTGAGAGTGAGAGAGAGACAGCGGGATAATTTACAGTGAGAGAGTGTGAGAGAAACAGCGGGGTAATTTACAGCAAGAGAGTGAGAGAGAGAGACAGCGGGGTAATTTACAGCAAGAGAGTGTGAGAGAAACAGCGGGGTAATTTACAGCAAGAGAGTGAGAGAGAGAGACAGCGGGGTAATTTACAGCAAGAGAGTGTGAGAGAAACAGCGGGGTAATTTACAGTGAGAGAGTGAGAGAGAGAGAGACAGCGGGGTAATTTACAGCAAGAGAGTGAGAGAGAGACAGCGGGGTAATTTACAGCAAGAGAGTGTGAGAGAAACAGCGGGGTAATTTACAGCAAGAGAGTGAGAGAGAGGGACAGCGGGGTAATTTACAGTGAGAGAGTGAGAGAGAGAGACAGCGGGGTAATTTACAGTGAGAGAGTGAGAGAGAGAGACAGCGGGGTAATTTACAGTGAGAGAGTGAGAGAGAGAAACAGCGGGGTAATTTACAGCAAGAGAGTGAGAGAGAGACAGCGGGGTAATTTACTGCAAGAGAGTGAGAGAGAGACAGCTGGGTAATTTACTGCGAGAGAGAGAGACAGCGGGGTAATTTACAGTGAGAGAGTGAGAGAGAGAGACAGCGGGGTAATTTACAGCGAGAGAGTGAGAGAGAGACACAGCGGGGTAATTTACAGTGAGAGTGAGAGAGAGAGACAGCGGGGTAATTTACAGTGAGAGAGTGAGAGAGAGACACAGCGGGGTAATTTACAGTGAGAGTGAGAGAGAGACAGCGGGGTAATTTACAGTGAGAGAGTGAGAGAGAGAGACAGCGGGGTAATTTACAGCAAGAGAGAGTGAGAGACAGCGGGGCCATTTACAGTGAGAGAGTGAGAGAGAGAGACAGCGGGGTAATTTACAGCAAGAGAGTGAGAGACAGCGGGGTAATTTACAGCAAGAGAGTGAGAGAGAGACAGCGGGGTAATTTACAGCAAGAGAGTGAGAGAGAGAGACAGCGGGGTAATTTACAGTGAGAGAGTGAGAGAGAGAGACAGCGGGGTAATTTACAGTGAGAGAGTGAGACAGCGGGGTAATTTACAGTGAGAGAGTGAGAGAGAGAGACAGCGGGGTAATTTACAGTGAGAGAGTGAGAGAGAGAGACAGCGGGGTAATTTACAGTGAGAGAGTGAGAGAGAGAGACAGCGGGGTAATTTACTGCAAGAGAGTGAGAGAGAGACAGCTGGGTAATTTACTGCGAGACAGAGAGACAGCGGGGTAATTTACAGTGAGAGAGTGAGAGAGAGAGACAGCGGGGTAATTTACAGCGAGAGAGTGAGAGAGAGACAGCGGGGCCATTTACAGCGAGAGAGTGAGAGAGAGAGACAGCAGGGTAATTTACAGCGAGAGAGTGAGAGAGAGACAGCGGGGTAATTTACAGCAAGAGAGTGAGAGAGAGACAGCGGGGTAATTTACTGCAAGAGAGTGAGAGAGACACAGCGGGGTAATTTACAGCAAGAGAGTGAGAGAGAGACAGCGGGGTAATTTACTGCGAGAGAGTGAGAGAGAGACAGCGGGGTAATTTACTGCAAGAGAGTGAGAGAGAGACAGCGGGGTAATTTACTGCGAGAGAGTGAGAGAGAGACAGCGGGGTAATTTACTGCGAGAGAGTGAGAGAGAGACAGCGGGGTAATTTACTGCGAGAGGATGAGAGAGAGAAACAGCGGGGTAATTTACAGTGAGAGAGTGAGAGAGAGACAGCGGGGTAATTTACTGCGAGAGAGTGAGAGAGAGACAGCGGGGTAATTTACAGTGAGAGAGTGAGAGAGAGACAGCGGGGCCATTTACAATGAGTGTGAGAGAGAGAAACAGCGGGGTAATTTACTGCGAGAGAGAGAGACAGCGGGGTAATTTACTGCGAGAGAGTGTGAGAGAGACAGCGGGGTAATTTACTGCGAGAGAGTGAGAGAGAGACAGCAGGGTAATTTACTGCAAGAGAGTGAGAGAGAGAGACAACGGGGTAATTTACTGCAAGAGAGTGAGAGAGAGAGACAGCGGGGTAATTTACTGCAAGAGAGTGAGAGAGAGAGACAGCGGGGTAATTTACAGTGAGAGTGAGAGAGAGACAGCGGGATAATTTACAGTGAGAGAGTGTGAGAGAAACAGCGGGGTAATTTACAGCAAGAGAGTGAGAGAGAGAGACAGCGGGGTAATTTACAGCAAGAGAGTGTGAGAGAAACAGCGGGGTAATTTACAGTGAGAGAGTGAGAGAGAGAGAGACAGCGGGGTAATTTACAGCAAGAGAGTGAGAGAGAGACAGCGGGGTAATTTACAGCAAGAGAGTGTGAGAGAAACAGCGGGGTAATTTACAGCAAGAGAGTGAGAGAGAGAGACAGCGGGGTAATTTACAGTGAGAGAGTGAGAGAGAGAGACAGCGGGGTAATTTACAGTGAGAGAGTGAGAGAGAGAGACAGCGGGGTAATTTACAGTGAGAGAGTGAGAGAGAGAAACAGCGGGGTAATTTACAACAAGAGAGTGAGAGAGAGACAGCGGGGTAATTTACTGCAAGAGAGTGAGAGAGAGACAGCTGGGTAATTTACTGCGAGAGAGAGAGACAGCGGGGTAATTTACAGCGAGAGAGTGAGAGAGAGAGACAGCGGGGTAATTTACAGTGAGAGAGTGAGAGAGAGACAGCGGGGTAATTTACAGTGAGAGAGTGAGAGAGAGACAGCGGGGTAATTTACAGTGAGAGAGTGAGAGAGAGAGACAGCGGGGTAATTTACTGCAAGAGAGTGAGAGAGAGAGACAGCGGGGTAATTTACAGCGAGACAGTGAGAGAGACACAGCGGGGTAATTTACTGCAAGAGAGTGAGAGAGACACAGCGGGGTAATTTACAGCAAGAGAGTGAGAGAGACACAGCGGGGTAATTTACAGTGAGAGAGTGAGAGAGAGAGACAGCGGGGCCATTTACAGTGAGTGTGAGAGAGAGAAACAGCGGGGTAATTTACTGCGAGAGAGAGAGACAGCGGGGTAATTTACTGCGAGAGAGAGAGACAGCGGGGTAATTTACTGCGAGAGAGAGAGACAGCGGGGTAATTTACTGCAAGAGAGTGAGAGAGAGAGACAACGGGGTAATTTACTGCAAGAGAGTGAGAGAGAGAGACAGCGGGGTAATTTACTGCCAGAGAGTGAGAGAGAGACAGCAGGGTAATTTACTGCAAGAGAGTGAGAGAGAGAGACAGCGGGGTAATTTACTGCAAGAGAGTGAGAGAGAGAGACAGCGGGGTAATTTACAGTGAGAGTGAGAGAGAGACAGCGGGATAATTTACAGTGAGAGAGTGTGAGAGAAACAGCGGGGTAATTTACAGCAAGAGAGTGAGAGAGAGAGACAGCGGGGTAATTTACAGCAAGAGAGTGTGAGAGAAACAGCGGGGTAATTTACAGCAAGAGAGTGAGAGAGAGAGACAGCGGGGTAATTTACAGCAAGAGAGTGTGAGAGAAACAGCGGGGTAATTTACAGTGAGAGAGTGAGAGAGAGAGAGACAGCGGGGTAATTTACAGCAAGAGAGTGAGAGAGAGACAGCGGGGTAATTTACAGCAAGAGAGTGTGAGAGAAACAGCGGGGTAATTTACAGCAAGAGAGTGAGAGAGAGGGACAGCGGGGTAATTTACAGTGAGAGAGTGAGAGAGAGAGACAGCGGGGTAATTTACAGTGAGAGAGTGAGAGAGAGAGACAGCGGGGTAATTTACAGTGAGAGAGTGAGAGAGAGAAACAGCGGGGTAATTTACAGCAAGAGAGTGAGAGAGAGACAGCGGGGTAATTTACTGCAAGAGAGTGAGAGAGAGACAGCTGGGTAATTTACTGCGAGAGAGAGAGACAGCGGGGTAATTTACAGTGAGAGAGTGAGAGAGAGAGACAGCGGGGTAATTTACAGCGAGAGAGTGAGAGAGAGACACAGCGGGGTAATTTACAGTGAGAGTGAGAGAGAGAGACAGCGGGGTAATTTACAGTGAGAGAGTGAGAGAGAGACACAGCGGGGTAATTTACAGTGAGAGTGAGAGAGAGACAGCGGGGTAATTTACAGTGAGAGAGTGAGAGAGAGAGACAGCGGGGTAATTTACAGCAAGAGAGAGTGAGAGACAGCGGGGCCATTTACAGTGAGAGAGTGAGAGAGAGAGACAGCGGGGTAATTTACAGCAAGAGAGTGAGAGACAGCGGGGTAATTTACAGCAAGAGAGTGAGAGAGAGACAGCGGGGTAATTTACAGCAAGAGAGTGAGAGAGAGAGACAGCGGGGTAATTTACAGTGAGAGAGTGAGAGAGAGAGACAGCGGGGTAATTTACAGTGAGAGAGTGAGACAGCGGGGTAATTTACAGTGAGAGAGTGAGAGAGAGAGACAGCGGGGTAATTTACAGTGAGAGAGTGAGAGAGAGAGACAGCGGGGTAATTTACAGTGAGAGAGTGAGAGAGAGAGACAGCGGGGTAATTTACTGCAAGAGAGTGAGAGAGAGACAGCTGGGTAATTTACTGCGAGACAGAGAGACAGCGGGGTAATTTACAGTGAGAGAGTGAGAGAGAGAGACAGCGGGGTAATTTACAGCGAGAGAGTGAGAGAGAGACAGCGGGGCCATTTACAGCGAGAGAGTGAGAGAGAGAGACAGCGGGGTAATTTACAGCGAGAGAGTGAGAGAGAGACAGCGGGGTAATTTACAGCAAGAGAGTGAGAGAGAGACAGCGGGGTAATTTACTGCAAGAGAGTGAGAGAGACACAGCGGGGTAATTTACAGCAAGAGAGTGAGAGAGAGACAGCGGGGTAATTTACTGCGAGAGAGTGAGAGAGAGACAGCGGGGTAATTTACTGCAAGAGAGTGAGAGAGACAGCGGGGTAATTTACTGCGAGAGAGTGAGAGAGAGACAGCGGGGTAATTTACTGCGAGAGAGTGAGAGAGAGACAGCGGGGTAATTTACTGCGAGAGGATGAGAGAGAGAAACAGCGGGGTAATTTACAGTGAGAGAGTGAGAGAGAGACAGCGGGGTAATTTACTGCGAGAGAGTGAGAGAGAGACAGCGGGGTAATTTACAATGAGAGAGTGAGAGAGAGACAGCGGGGCCATTTACAGTGAGTGTGAGAGAGAGAAACAGCGGGGTAATTTACTGCGAGAGAGAGAGACAGCGGGGTAATTTACTGCGAGAGAGTGTGAGAGAGACAGCGGGGTAATTTACTGCGAGAGAGTGAGAGAGAGACAGCAGGGTAATTTACTGCAAGAGAGTGAGAGAGAGAGACAACGGGGTAATTTACTGCAAGAGAGTGAGAGAGAGAGACAGCGGGGTAATTTACTGCAAGAGAGTGAGAGAGAGAGACAGCGGGGTAATTTACAGTGAGAGTGAGAGAGAGACAGCGGGATAATTTACAGTGAGAGAGTGTGAGAGAAACAGCGGGGTAATTTACAGCAAGAGAGTGAGAGAGAGAGACAGCGGGGTAATTTACAGCAAGAGAGTGTGAGAGAAACAGCGGGGTAATTTACAGTGAGAGAGTGAGAGAGAGAGAGACAGCGGGGTAATTTACAGCAAGAGAGTGAGAGAGAGACAGCGGGGTAATTTACAGCAAGAGAGTGTGAGAGAAACAGCGGGGTAATTTACAGCAAGAGAGTGAGAGAGAGAGACAGCGGGGTAATTTACAGTGAGAGAGTGAGAGAGAGAGACAGCGGGGTAATTTACAGTGAGAGAGTGAGAGAGAGAGACAGCGGGGTAATTTACAGTGAGAGAGTGAGAGAGAGAAACAGCGGGGTAATTTACAACAAGAGAGTGAGAGAGAGACAGCGGGGTAATTTACTGCAAGAGAGTGAGAGAGAGACAGCTGGGTAATTTACTGCGAGAGAGAGAGACAGCGGGGTAATTTACAGTGAGAGAGTGAGAGAGAGAGACAGCGGGGTAATTTACAGCGAGAGAGTGAGAGAGAGACACAGCGGGGTAATTTACAGTGAGAGTGAGAGAGAGAGACAGCGGGGTAATTTACAGTGAGAGAGTGAGAGAGAGACACAGCGGGGTAATTTACAGTGAGAGTGAGAGAGAGACAGCGGGGTAATTTACAGTGAGAGAGTGAGAGAGAGAGACAGCGGGGTAATTTACAGCAAGAGAGAGTGAGAGACAGCGGGGCCATTTACAGTGAGAGAGTGAGAGAGAGAGACAGCGGGGTAATTTACAGCAAGAGAGTGAGAGACAGCGGGGTAATTTACAGCAAGAGAGTGAGAGAGAGACAGCGGGGTAATTTACAGCAAGAGAGTGAGAGAGAGAGACAGCGGGGTAATTTACAGTGAGAGAGTGAGAGAGACAGCGGGGTAATTTACAGTGAGAGAGTGAGAGAGAGAGACAGCGGGGTAATTTACAGTGAGAGAGTGAGAGAGAGAGACAGCGGGGTAATTTACAGTGAGAGAGTGAGAGAGAGAAACAGCGGGGTAATTTACAGCAAGAGAGTGAGAGAGAGACAGCGGGGTAATTTACTGCAAGAGAGTGAGAGAGAGACAGCTGGGTAATTTACTGCGAGAGAGAGAGACAGCGGGGTAATTTACAGTGAGAGAGTGAGAGAGAGAGACAGCGGGGTAATTTACAGCGAGAGAGTGAGAGAGAGACACAGCGGGGTAATTTACAGTGAGAGTGAGAGAGAGAGACAGCGGGGTAATTTACAGCAAGAGAGTGTGAGAGAAACAGCGGGGTAATTTACAGCAAGAGAGTGAGAGAGAGGGACAGCGGGGTAATTTACAGTGAGAGAGTGAGAGAGAGAGACAGCGGGGTAATTTACAGTGAGAGAGTGAGAGAGAGAGACAGCGGGGTAATTTACAGTGAGAGAGTGAGAGAGAGAAACAGCGGGGTAATTTACAGCAAGAGAGTGAGAGAGAGACAGCGGGGTAATTTACTGCAAGAGAGTGAGAGAGAGACAGCTGGGTAATTTACTGCGAGAGAGAGAGACAGCGGGGTAATTTACAGTGAGAGAGTGAGAGAGAGAGACAGCGGGGTAATTTACAGCGAGAGAGTGAGAGAGAGACACAGCGGGGTAATTTACAGTGAGAGTGAGAGAGAGAGACAGCGGGGTAATTTACAGTGAGAGAGTGAGAGAGAGACACAGCGGGGTAATTTACAGTGAGAGTGAGAGAGAGACAGCGGGGTAATTTACAGTGAGAGAGTGAGAGAGAGAGACAGCGGGGTAATTTACAGCAAGAGAGAGTGAGAGACAGCGGGGCCATTTACAGTGAGAGAGTGAGAGAGAGAGACAGCGGGGTAATTTACAGCAAGAGAGTGAGAGACAGCGGGGTAATTTACAGCAAGAGAGTGAGAGAGAGACAGCGGGGTAATTTACAGCAAGAGAGTGAGAGAGAGAGACAGCGGGGTAATTTACAGTGAGAGAGTGAGAGAGAGAGACAGCGGGGTAATTTACAGTGAGAGAGTGAGACAGCGGGGTAATTTACAGTGAGAGAGTGAGAGAGAGAGACAGCGGGGTAATTTACAGTGAGAGAGTGAGAGAGACAGCGGGGTAATTTACAGTGAGAGAGTGAGAGAGAGAGACAGTGGGGTAATTTACTGCAAGAGAGTGAGAGAGAGACAGCTGGGTAATTTACTGCGAGACAGAGAGACAGCGGGGTAATTTACAGTGAGAGAGTGAGAGAGAGAGACAGCGGGGTAATTTACAGCGAGAGAGTGAGAGAGAGACAGCGGGGCCATTTACAGCGAGAGAGTGAGAGAGAGAGACAGCGGGGTAATTTACAGCGAGAGAGTGAGAGAGAGACAGCGGGGTAATTTACAGCAAGAGAGTGAGAGACAGCGGGGTAATTTACTGCAAGAGAGTGAGAGAGACACAGCGGGGTAATTTACAGCAAGAGAGTGAGAGAGAGACAGCGGGGTAATTTACTGCGAGAGAGTGAGAGAGAGACAGCGGGGTAATTTACTGCAAGAGAGTGAGAGAGACAGCGGGGTAATTTACTGCGAGAGAGTGAGAGAGAGACAGCGGGGTAATTTACTGCGAGAGAGTGAGAGAGAGACAGCGGGGTAATTTACTGCGAGAGGATGAGAGAGAGAAACAGCGGGGTAATTTACAGTGAGAGAGTGAGAGAGAGACAGCGGGGTAATTTACTGCGAGAGAGTGAGAGAGAGACAGCGGGGTAATTTACAATGAGAGAGTGAGAGAGAGACAGCGGGGCCATTTACAGTGAGTGTGAGAGAGAGAAACAGCGGGGTAATTTACTGCGAGAGAGAGAGACAGCGGGGTAATTTACTGCGAGAGAGTGTGAGAGAGACAGCGGGGTAATTTACTGCGAGAGAGTGAGAGAGAGACAGCAGGGTAATTTACTGCAAGAGAGTGAGAGAGAGAGACAACGGGGTAATTTACTGCAAGAGAGTGAGAGAGAGAGACAGCGGGGTAATTTACTGCAAGAGAGTGAGAGAGAGAGACAGCGGGGTAATTTACAGTGAGAGTGAGAGAGAGACAGCGGGATAATTTACAGTGAGAGAGTGTGAGAGAAACAGCGGGGTAATTTACAGCAAGAGAGTGAGAGAGAGAGACAGCGGGGTAATTTACAGCAAGAGAGTGTGAGAGAAACAGCGGGGTAATTTACAGTGAGAGAGTGAGAGAGAGAGAGACAGCGGGGTAATTTACAGCAAGAGAGTGAGAGAGAGACAGCGGGGTAATTTACAGCAAGAGAGTGTGAGAGAAACAGCGGGGTAATTTACAGCAAGAGAGTGAGAGAGAGAGACAGCGGGGTAATTTACAGTGAGAGAGTGAGAGAGAGAGACAGCGGGGTAATTTACAGTGAGAGAGTGAGAGAGAGAGACAGCGGGGTAATTTACAGTGAGAGAGTGAGAGAGAGAAACAGCGGGGTAATTTACAACAAGAGAGTGAGAGAGAGACAGCGGGGTAATTTACTGCAAGAGAGTGAGAGAGAGACAGCTGGGTAATTTACTGCGAGAGAGAGAGACAGCGGGGTAATTTACAGTGAGAGAGTGAGAGAGAGAGACAGCGGGGTAATTTACAGCGAGAGAGTGAGAGAGAGACACAGCGGGGTAATTTACAGTGAGAGTGAGAGAGAGAGACAGCGGGGTAATTTACAGTGAGAGAGTGAGAGAGAGACACAGCGGGGTAATTTACAGTGAGAGTGAGAGAGAGACAGCGGGGTAATTTACAGTGAGAGAGTGAGAGAGAGAGACAGCGGGGTAATTTACAGCAAGAGAGAGTGAGAGACAGCGGGGCCATTTACAGTGAGAGAGTGAGAGAGAGAGACAGCGGGGTAATTTACAGCAAGAGAGTGAGAGACAGCGGGGTAATTTACAGCAAGAGAGTGAGAGAGAGACAGCGGGGTAATTTACAGCAAGAGAGTGAGAGAGAGAGACAGCGGGGTAATTTACAGTGAGAGAGTGAGAGAGACAGCGGGGTAATTTACAGTGAGAGAGTGAGAGAGAGAGACAGCGGGGTAATTTACAGTGAGAGAGTGAGAGAGAGAGACAGCGGGGTAATTTACAGTGAGAGAGTGAGAGAGAGAAACAGCGGGGTAATTTACAGCAAGAGAGTGAGAGAGAGACAGCGGGGTAATTTACTGCAAGAGAGTGAGAGAGAGACAGCTGGGTAATTTACTGCGAGAGAGAGAGACAGCGGGGTAATTTACAGTGAGAGAGTGAGAGAGAGAGACAGCGGGGTAATTTACAGCGAGAGAGTGAGAGAGAGACACAGCGGGGTAATTTACAGTGAGAGTGAGAGAGAGAGACAGCGGGGTAATTTACAGTGAGAGAGTGAGAGAGAGACACAGCGGGGTAATTTACAGTGAGAGTGAGAGAGAGACAGCGGGGTAATTTACAGTGAGAGAGTGAGAGAGAGAGACAGCGGGGTAATTTACAGCAAGAGAGAGTGAGAGACAGCGGGGCCATTTACAGTGAGAGAGTGAGAGAGAGAGACAGCGGGGTAATTTACAGCAAGAGAGTGAGAGACAGCGGGGTAATTTACAGCAAGAGAGTGAGAGAGAGACAGCGGGGTAATTTACAGCAAGAGAGTGAGAGAGAGAGACAGCGGGGTAATTTACAGTGAGAGAGTGAGAGAGAGAGACAGCGGGGTAATTTACAGTGAGAGAGTGAGACAGCGGGGTAATTTACAGTGAGAGAGTGAGAGAGAGAGACAGCGGGGTAATTTACAGTGAGAGAGTGAGAGAGAGAGACAGCGGGGTAATTTACAGTGAGAGAGTGAGAGAGAGAGACAGCGGGGTAATTTACTGCAAGAGAGTGAGAGAGAGACAGCTGGGTAATTTACTGCGAGACAGAGAGACAGCGGGGTAATTTACAGTGAGAGAGTGAGAGAGAGAGACAGCGGGGTAATTTACAGCGAGAGAGTGAGAGAGAGACAGCGGGGCCATTTACAGCGAGAGAGTGAGAGAGAGAGACAGCGGGGTAATTTACAGCGAGAGAGTGAGAGAGAGACAGCGGGGTAATTTACAGCAAGAGAGTGAGAGAGAGACAGCGGGGTAATTTACTGCAAGAGAGTGAGAGAGACACAGCGGGGTAATTTACAGCAAGAGAGTGAGAGAGAGACAGCGGGGTAATTTACTGCGAGAGAGTGAGAGAGAGACAGCGGGGTAATTTACTGCAAGAGAGTGAGAGAGAGACAGCGGGGTAATTTACTGCGAGAGAGTGAGAGAGAGACAGCGGGGTAATTTACTGCGAGAGAGTGAGAGAGAGACAGCGGGGTAATTTACTGCGAGAGGATGAGAGAGAGAAACAGCGGGGTAATTTACAGTGAGAGAGTGAGAGAGAGACAGCGGGGTAATTTACTGCGAGAGAGTGAGAGAGAGACAGCGGGGTAATTTACAGTGAGAGAGTGAGAGAGAGACAGCGGGGCCATTTACAGTGAGTGTGAGAGAGAGAAACAGCGGGGTAATTTACTGCGAGAGAGAGAGACAGCGGGGTAATTTACTGCGAGAGAGTGTGAGAGAGACAGCGGGGTAATTTACTGCGAGAGAGTGAGAGAGAGACAGCAGGGTAATTTACTGCAAGAGAGTGAGAGAGAGAGACAACGGGGTAATTTACTGCAAGAGAGTGAGAGAGAGAGACAGCGGGGTAATTTACTGCAAGAGAGTGAGAGAGAGAGACAGCGGGGTAATTTACAGTGAGAGTGAGAGAGAGACAGCGGGATAATTTACAGTGAGAGAGTGTGAGAGAAACAGCGGGGTAATTTACAGCAAGAGAGTGAGAGAGAGAGACAGCGGGGTAATTTACAGCAAGAGAGTGTGAGAGAAACAGCGGGGTAATTTACAGTGAGAGAGTGAGAGAGAGAGAGACAGCGGGGTAATTTACAGCAAGAGAGTGAGAGAGAGACAGCGGGGTAATTTACAGCAAGAGAGTGTGAGAGAAACAGCGGGGTAATTTACAGCAAGAGAGTGAGAGAGAGAGACGGCGGGGTAATTTACAGTGAGAGAGTGAGAGAGAGAGACAGCGGGGTAATTTACAGTGAGAGAGTGAGAGAGAGAGACAGCGGGGTAATTTACAGTGAGAGAGTGAGAGAGAGAAACAGCGGGGTAATTTACAACAAGAGAGTGAGAGAGAGACAGCGGGGTAATTTACTGCAAGAGAGTGAGAGAGAGACAGCTGGGTAATTTACTGCGAGAGAGAGAGACAGCGGGGTAATTTACAGTGAGAGAGTGAGAGAGAGAGACAGCGGGGTAATTTACAGCGAGAGAGTGAGAGAGAGACACAGCGGGGTAATTTACAGTGAGAGTGAGAGAGAGAGACAGCGGGGTAATTTACAGTGAGAGAGTGAGAGAGAGACACAGCGGGGTAATTTACAGTGAGAGTGAGAGAGAGACAGCGGGGTAATTTACAGTGAGAGAGTGAGAGAGAGAGACAGCGGGGTAATTTACAGCAAGAGAGAGTGAGAGACAGCGGGGCCATTTACAGTGAGAGAGTGAGAGAGAGAGACAGCGGGGTAATTTACAGCAAGAGAGTGAGAGACAGCGGGGTAATTTACAGCAAGAGAGTGAGAGAGAGACAGCGGGGTAATTTACAGCAAGAGAGTGAGAGAGAGAGACAGCGGGGTAATTTACAGTGAGAGAGTGAGAGAGACAGCGGGGTAATTTACAGTGAGAGAGTGAGAGAGAGAGACAGCGGGGTAATTTACAGTGAGAGAGTGAGAGAGAGAGACAGCGGGGTAATTTACAGTGAGAGAGTGAGAGAGAGAGACAGCGGGGTAATTTACAGTGAGAGAGTGAGAGAGAGAGACAGCGGGGTAATTTACTGCAAGAGAGTGAGAGAGAGACAGCTGGGTAATTTACTGCGAGAGAGAGAGACAGCGGGGTAATTTACAGTGAGAGAGTGAGAGAGAGAGACAGCGGGGTAATTTACAGCGAGAGAGTGAGAGAGAGACAGCGGGGCCATTTACAGCGAGAGAGTGAGAGAGAGAGACAGCGGGGTAATTTACAGCGAGAGAGTGAGAGAGAGACAGTGGGGTAATTTACAGCAAGAGAGTGAGAGAGAGACAGCGGGGTAATTTACTGCAAGAGAGTGAGAGAGACACAGCGGGGTAATTTACAGCAAGAGAGTGAGAGAGAGACAGCAGGGTAATTTACAGCAAGAGAGTGAGAGAGAGAGACAGCGGGGTAATTTACAGCAAGAGAGTGTGAGAGAAACAGCGGGGTAATTTACAGTGAGAGAGTGAGAGAGAGAGAGACAGCGGGGTAATTTACAGCAAGAGAGTGAGAGAGAGACAGCGGGGTAATTTACAGCAAGAGAGTGTGAGAGAAACAGCGGGGTAATTTACAGCAAGAGAGTGAGAGAGAGGGACAGCGGGGTAATTTACAGTGAGAGAGTGAGAGAGAGACAGCGGGGCCATTTACAGTGAGTGTGAGAGAGAGAAACAGCGGGGTAATTTACTGCGAGAGAGAGAGACAGCGGGGTAATTTACTGCGAGAGAGTGTGAGAGAGACAGCGGGGTAATTTACTGCGAGAGAGAGAGAGAGAGACAGCGGGGTAATTTACTGCGAGAGAGTGAGAGAGAGACAGCGGGGCCATTTATAGTGAGTGTGAGAGAGAGAGACAGCAGTGTGGCCATTTACAGGGAGCGACTGCAAGAGGAGCAGGGCCTTTAACTGAGAGAATGAGGGAAGAGTGTGAGACCATTAAAAAGCGCGAGAGGGAAAAGAGCACGGAGAGTAGCTGATTGGTGAGTTGGATTTATGAGTATTTCTAGTCTTTTAAGTAAAAGTAAGGTCTTTAGTTTATGTTTAGATCTCTAGTCTTTTTTCTCTTTTTCTTGAAGATAGCTTGTTAAGTATAAGACTGGTATATATAAAAAAATTATTATAATAAACTGTAAAGAGTGAGGATACTAGAGTAATTAATTAATACATTGAATAAAATAGAATAATAATGACAGGACGGGTAATGTGTTGCTGCTGCAGCATGTGGGGGCTGCTGGACACCAAGGTGATCCAGAGTGAACACATCTGTAGCTCGAGGAACTTCAGATCCGAGTTGAGGAACTGGAGTCTGAGCTACAGACATTGAGCCACATCAGGGAGGGGACCTGGTTATCTGGACACTTTGCTCCAGGAGATGGTCACACCCCTCAGATTAGGTAATTCAAATTTGGTCTGTGATCAGGGACAGGAGGGTGTGACTGCAGGTGAGGCAGGTTTAGGGACCCAGGGGGTAGCATTCGAGCAGCCCCAGCCCCTGCAACTGTCCAACAATTACGAGGTCCTTGCAAGCTGTGTGGATGAGAGCGGGGGCTGCAGGGAGGATGAGTGAACTGACCATGGTACCATGGTACAGGGAGCCATTCAAATGGGGGAAGGCAATAGGAATGTAGTAGTGGTAGGGGACAGTATAACAAGGGGGATAGATACTGTTCTCTGCAGCCATGGGCTTGAGTCCCGAAGGCTGTGTTGCCTGTCCGGTGCCAGGGTTAAGGACATCTCCTCAGGGCTGGAGAGGAACTTGGGAGCGGGAGGGGAGGGATCCAGTTGTCGTCGTCCACGTTGGTACCAACAACACTGAGAGGCCTGGAAAGGAGGTTCTGCTGAAAGAAGTTGAACAGTTAGGAGCTAAATTAAAAAGCACAACCTCCAAGATAATAATCTCGGGATTACTACCTGAACTACTGGCAAACTGGCATAGGGTAAATAAAGTCAAGGAGTAAAATGCATGGCTCGGTGATTGGTGTGGGAGGAATGGGTTTCAGCTCATGGGGCACTGGCACCAGTACTGGGGTAGAAGGGAGCTGTTCCGGTGGGACGGGCTTCACTTGAACTGTGCTGGGACCAGTGTCCTGGTGAATTGAATATCTAGGACTGTAGAGAGGGATTTAAACTAAATAGAGGGGGAAAGGTTCTGGAAAGGGGATACGTAGGCTAACAAAGCAAAAGGACATGGCAGCCTTGCAGGGTGGATGTTTAGGTAATGATACCCTGAGTGTGACAGGAAGGGACAGAGAGTACAAACATAAAAAACAGCAGCAAATAGAGTCAAAGGGGAAAAAATGGCAAGAAGGCAAAATGGCTCTTTACTGAAATGCACATAGTATTCAGAACAAAATAAATGAATTAATGGTGCAAATAGAGGTTAATGGGTATGATCTTATAGCCATTACGGAGGTTACAAGGAGATCAAAGCTGGGAACTAAATATTCAGGGGTATCTGACTTTTTGAAAGGAAGGGGTGGTGGGGTAGCTTTGTTAGCGTGAGATGGAATAAGTGCGAAAGCAAGAAAGGGTCTTGGATCGGAAGATGTAGAATCCACATGGGTGGAGGTAAGAAACAAGGGGAAGACGACACTGATAGGAGTAATCTCCAGGCCCCCTAACAGTCGCTATACTGTAGGACAAAGGATAAATCAGGAGATAATGAGGGCATGTAAAAAAGGTAGTACATTAATTATGGGTGACTTTAATCTTCATGTAGATTGGGAAAACCAAATTGGCAGAGGTAGACATGAGCAAGAATTCATAGAGTATATTCGGGACAGTTTCTTAGAGCAATATATTGTGAATCCAACCAGGGATCAGGCTATTCTGGACCTGGTAATGTGTAATGAGGCAGGTTTATTAAATGATCTCAGAGTAAAAGATCTCCTAGGAAACAGTGACCATAATATGGTAGGATTTAGCTATCAGTTTGAGAGTGAGAAACTTGGGTCAGAAACAACACTGCTAAACATAAATAAGGGTAATTACCAAGGAATGAGGGCAGAGTTGGCTGGAGTGGACTGGGAAAGGAGTTTAGCAGAAAAGACGGTTGGTGAACAATGGCAGACGTTTAAGAAAATCGTTCATGACTCACAACGAAGATATATCCCAGTGAGGAAGGAGGATTATAGGAAGGGGATAAACCAACCATGGTTAACCAAGGAAGTTAAGGACAGTATTAAATTGATAGAAAAACATACAATATGGCAAAGATTAGTGGTAAGTCAGAGGATTGAAAAAGTTTTAAAAACCAACAAAAGATGACCAAAAAAATTACAAAGAGAGAGAAAATAAACTTTGAGGGTAAACTAGTAAGAAATATAAAAACGGTCAGTAAGAGCTTCTTCAAATATATAAAAAGGAAGAGAGAGGCACTTTGGCAGGAAGAATAGAGGAGCTGAATATTATTTTAATGGAGAAAGACTGCAGAAAGCTGCAGCACAGAGGGATTTGGGGGTCCTCATGCATGAATCACAAAAAGCCAACATACAAGTTCAACAGGTAATAGGGAAGGCAAATGGAATGTTGGCCTTTATTTCAAAGGGAATGGAGTATAAAAATATAGAAGTCTTGCTAAAACTATACAAGGCACCCGTTAGACCACACCTAGAATTTTGGTCCCCTTATCTCAGGAAAGTTATACTGACATTGAAGGCAGCCCAGAGAAGGTTCACTCGGTTGATCCCGGGGCTGGACGAGTTTTCTTATGAGGAGGGGTTGAGGAGGTTGGGCCTGTACTCATTGGAGTTTAGAAGAATGAGAGGTGAACTTATTGAAACATATAAGATTCTTAGGGGGCTTGATAGGGTAGATGCTGAGAGGTTGTGTCCCCTTGTGGGAGAGTCTAGGACCAGAGGGCATAATCTCAGAGTAAGGGGATGTCCATTTAAAACAGAGATGAGGAGGAATTTCTTCTCTAAGAGGCTCGTCAATCTGTGGAATTCTTTACCGCAGAGGGCTGTAGAGGCTGGGTCGTTAAGTCTATTCAAGGCCGAGATAGACAGATTTTTAATCAGTAAGGGAATCAAGTGTTATGGGGAAAAGACAGGAAAGTGGAGTTGAGGATTATCAGATCAGCCATGATCCCATTGAATGGTGGATCAGACTCGATGGGCCAAATGGCCTACTTCTGCTCCTACGTCTTATGGTTATCCAGTGAGCAGGTGATGATCTACTGGGACTGGAGCAGGTGGTGATCCACTGGGGCTAGAGCAATGGCAGGGTGAGTACCTGGGGGGATCTGGTATTGTCTCTGGCTGCTTGGTACTTGCGGCAGCTCTCACTCAGCCGTTCACGGACATGGAACATCCAGCACAATCCACAGAGGTCCCGAAAGGAGCCTGTCAGGAAAAGACAGGATGAATTTTACACAGTCAGCCTCCAGCCAGCTCTGCAACAGCTCACTACAGCTCCTAAACAAATCAAATGCGTTTGTTAACATTTCCCAGCTTGGACAGACTGGGGTCAGGGCGGGGGTGTTGGTGTCAGTGGGGGTCGGTGGGTGGGGGGGAAGGTGGTTGGATGTTTATATTCAACGTCCCATGTTCCACCTTCTTCACCACCCCAGCCCTCCATCTCCCCACTCCCTCCTCTCACTGTCCTGCGTTCCTTTTCCCATATTGCCTCACCCTGCTCTTCACCCTCCCGTCTCCTCCTCCACCACCCCTCCCTTCATCTGCCTGTGTTTTCCCTGATTACTTCCTTCTTGCTCTTCACATCAACACATCAGCTATTTTCTGGTGTTCCTCAAGCTTGCCTGTCATTCTAGTGTCTGTAACTGGGAGGCAGCACAACAGGAACACTCTCCCTTTGGAATCGTGGCAAGTTCAGTAGTTTCGGGACTGGCGCAGTAGAGGTGGGCTTGATGGGCCAAATGGCCTCCTCCTGGACTGTCACGATTCTACGATTCTCTTTGTTCCTCTCAGTATAGAGAAGCCCACGCTGAATTTCTCTGGAACAATCCAACCAATTCTACCCCCTCTATAATATAAACAGGAAATATTCAGCAGGTCAGGCAGCACCAGTGGAGAGAGACAGAGTTAGCGCTTCAGGTCATTGACATTTCATTTGAAGAGTCCCACCCCTCCGAGGCTCAGAATTTGACAGTGAGTACCTCACCTCCTGACTCCCCAAAGCCTGTCCACCATCTCCAAAGCTCCAATAACACTCAAGGAGTTTGACACCATCTAGGACAAAGCAACCTGGTTGATTTGTACGTCATCCTTTAAACATTCACTCCCTCCACCACCGACGCACAGTAGAAGCAGTGTGTGTACCATCTACAAGATGCACTGCAGCAACTCACCAAGGATCCTTCGATAGCACCTGCCACACCTGTGACCTCTACCACCCAGAAAGATAAGAGCAGCAGATACATGGGCATACCACCACCTGCAAGTTCAAGAAGTCAGTGCATCACCACTTCCCAAGGGCAGTTAGGGATGGGCAACAAACACTGGTCTTGCCAGCAATGCTCATCTCCCATGAAAGAATAAAAAAAAACCTTCCTGAAGCGTCGTGACCAGAACTGGATGTAATACCCAAGGATGTGGTCTAACCAGAGCTTTATAAAGGCTCAGTGTAACTTCACTTTCACCAGCTCTGAAGAAGAGTCATACGGACTGGAAATGTTAACTCATTTTCTCTCTCCAGAGATGCTGCCGGGCCTGCTGAGTTTTTCCAGCATTTGCTGCTTTTATTTCAGTGTAACTTCCCTGTTTTTGGGCTAAATACCTCCTTTTTCAAATTTATTCGTGGGACGAGGGCGTCGCTGGCTGGGCCGGCATTTATTACCCATCCCTAATTGTCTTTGAGAAGATGGTTCTGAGATGCCTCTTGAACTGTTGCAGTCCACGAGGTGTAGGTACACCCACAGTGCTGTTAGGGAGTTCTGAGATTTTGACTCAGTGACATTGAAGGATTGGCGATATATTTCCAAGTCAGGAAGGTGAGTAGTTTGGAGAGGAACTTCCAGGTGGTGGTATTCCCATGTCCTTCGAGATGGTAGTGGTCATGGGTTTAGAAGGTGCTGTCCAAGGAGCCTTGATGAATTCCTGCAGTGCATCTTGTAGATGGTACACACTGCTGCTACTGGTGGAAGGAGTGAATGTTTACGGATGGGGTGCCAGTCAAGCTCCAACAGCTCTCAAGAAGCTCGACACCATCCAGGACAAAGAGCTGTTGGAGCTGCACTCATCCAGGCAAGTGAAGACTCCTGACTTGAGCCTTGTAGATGGTGGACAGGCTTTGGGGAGTCAGGAGATGAGTTACTCACCGCAGGATTCCTAGCCGCTGACCTGCTCTTGTAGCCACAGTATTTATATGGCTAGTCCAGTTCAGTTTCTGGTCAATGGTAATGCCATTGAACATCAAGGGGCGATGGTTAGATTCTTTCTCATTGGAGATTCTCATTCCCTGATATTTGCCACTTAGCCCATGCCTGGATATTGTCCAGGTCTTGATGCATTTGGCTGCTTCAGTATCTGAGGAGTCACGAATGGTGCTGAACATTGTGCAATCATCAGTGAACATCCCCACTTCTGACCTTATGTTGGAAGGAAGGTCATTGATGAAGCAGCTGAAGATGGTTGGGCCGAGGACACTATCTTGAGGAACTCCTGCAGTGATGTCCTGGAGCTGAGATGACTGACCTCCAATAACCACAACCATCTTCCTTTGTGCTCAGTATGACTCCAACCAGTGGCGAGTTTAACCCCTGATTCCCATTGACTCCAGTTTTGCTAGGGCTCCTTAATATCAATCTCAATAAAATGCTGTATTGCTGTCAAGGGCAGTCACTGTCACCTTACCCTGGACTTCAGCTCTTTTGTCCATGTTTGAACCAAGTCTGTAATGCTGAGTAACCTTGCTGGAACCCAAACTGACCACCAGTGAGCAGGTTATTGCTAAGCAAGTATCGCTTAATAGCACTGTTGATGACCTCTTTACTGATTTATCAAGTCCGAGATCCACATTCTTGCTAACCATTCTCAATAAGCCCTGCCACCTTCAAAGATCGATGCACATGATGGACAGGTCCCCCCTGTCCTCCTCCCCGCAGCAGTTAATGCTGTCTGGCTGAAAGTCAGGCTCCCAGTCTGTGTTTCCACTGTTGTAGGAACATGTTGAACAGGGGACACTGCATCGTCCAGCTTCATCAATCTGAGCCCTGATCCTCTGGCAAAAATGGTGGAAACAAAACAAAGGGCTTGAAAATTCCAATGCCTCAGAACTGAGCCATAGTCTAGGAGGGGCTTTCGTTCCCAGTCTGTGTTAAGCTGTGGTCACTGGGTTAAGAATACAGAGAGCAGGGATATAAAAACCTATCAGAAACAGTTTGAGAATTTGAATTCAGTTTAATAAATCTGAAATTAAAAAGCTGGAATCAGTGAAAGTGAGAGGGAAGCTGTTGAAATGCTGTAAAATCCCGATTGCTAGTCCTTCAGGAGAGAAACCTGTCATCCTCGTCTGGTCTGACCTACCTCTGATTCCAGTATTACACCAATGTGGTCTTTGCCCTCTGAGGTGCCCCAGCTAGACCCTCAGTCGCATCAAAAACAAAATGCTGCAGATCCTAGACATTCGGAAATAAAATCAGCAAATTGGCAGCATATTTGGAGAGGGAAACAGAGTTAACAGGCACAATTTTACTGGCCCCCGATGGGAGGATCGAAGTTGGTTTGGGGGGAGGGGGGGTGACGCTGGTAAAATTGTGGGTGGGGGTTGGGATGGATCCGTGACACAGTCCCACTACCGAGGACATTTCTCAGCAAGGGAATGGGGACAGGGATCTGGGTCAAGCCGCCCACCACACAATTTAAACAATGAAGTCCCGTATTAATGCGATTTTCTGGCCTGGCGGCACTTTGCCAGCAGCAGGGTAACATGCCTGCACCAGCTCGGGGTGGGGAGGGGTCCATCAAAACCGGAAGCTCCATGCTCCACAGAGGAGGCCTGCAGCGGGCCACCTGGACTGATTTACCCTTCGATTGGGGCTGCCTGTTTTCTCCCCCATCCCTCCCTCCACCACCTAAATCTTTCATTTATAAATAGTCACTTGGTGGTACAAAACTTGAGTATTGCTGAAAAAAGAGACATGCTGTCAAAGCTTCTCGTCATGCACTCATCAGGATAGATTCGCAATACCAATTCTAAAAAGAACAACAATTTATACAGCAGGAGTGGAGACTGCTGACTGACTGGCAAGTGGACTCTGATTGGTAGGGGCATTGTCATGGAGAATGCACCAGGGAAGAGTTAACTGCCAAGCTTTTGTTTAAATTTAAACCAGGCAGGTCGACTCTGGTCAAGGCATTCATCCCGCGTCATTTTACACGCCTGCGAGCGGGCCCTGCCCCCTTCCCCCCGCCCGGAAGATCCTGTCCTGTGGGTTATTGTTGCCTGGGTGAAGATTTACCTGGGAGTGACAAATTTGGGGATTTGTTTAAAAGTTATCATGGTAGTACTTTGTAGGCATGTGTAAGTGTTTAATTTCTTGTTAAATTAATGAATGTTTAATTTAGTTTATATAAAAAAACCTCTCGAGGCTTGGTGGTCTTATTCCTGAATTCAGAGCTGCATCTCAAACATACCAACTGAAAATATAGGTTATGACAGTTGTTCAAGTTTCCCTCTGGGATTTAAACAACTCAGCCTTTACCAACTGCTGTGTCAGAACAGACAGCATGCCTGGAGGCTGCCAGTGTGGAAATTGCCAAGCCTATCCTGTTGCTGGTGAGTGAGGGCTTGGGACTCCCATTTGCCCAGGCCATGCTTGCTGACAGCGGGACAGGTCCCACTTGGTCCCGATATCGGGGACCTGAAGTCTGCGGTAAAATTCCACAGAATGTTCCAGGTCAATGACCTGTCATAAATTCTGACGAAAAGTCAACCACCTGAAACATTAACTCACTTTCCTCTCTCCACAGATTCTGCCAGACCTGCTGAATTTACTCAGCTGTTTTAACTCAGCAATGCCCACATCCCGAGAGTAAATAATAAAAGGTGGAACTCAGGAAGGCTAGTGAGAGGTGAGTCTCGGCAGGTTTAGGAAGGGAAGAGAGGTCCAGCTGGGGCTCCTGCTCCTGACTGTGCTCCTTACGTCGCTGCTGGAGCTCTTGGATGAAGAGACATTGGGCTGAGGCACAGCTGCAATTCCTTCACGGTTAAATATCCAGTTGACACTCCCACTCAGGCTCAGGAGGTGAGCACGAGAGGGTTGCTGGTGCCTGCGGATCCCACATCTCACCGAGGTCTGCTGTTTTCAGGAGGAGAAGTGAGGGAAACCAAGGAGACGATGGGAAATGCTCGAGCTCATTTACTCACCAATTACCCTGACGGAGATTGCATCAGAGGTTCCATCACCCGCGGCTCCTGGTCTGAAGAAGCCGCTCCGAGCTTTACCGTAACACAGCAGTGAGTCAGGGAATGGACAAAGCGGAGGGAGGCCAGCCTTCACCCTGATCTAACAACAAACAAATATATCAGCCAAGAGAGCGCTGGAAAGGGAGTCACTAAACCTCTCCTCCATCCCAAAGTAACTGAGTCAGCGGCTCCAGTTCCTCTGCCGGACCCTATCTCCCACCCAACCCCTCACACCCCAGTTAACAAGAGACACCAGCCCCTAGTGAGAAACAGAGCCCTTGCAGGAAAATTGGCTAACCAAGAACTAAGGAACATCATGGCATGGATAGTTATCAAACAAAGGGTAATCGAGTGGTGGAATCAGGGGCCAGGGGAAATATATCAAAGTGTTGATATAAACAGGTGGAATGGAGCAGGAGAGAAGCAAAATGGAGGCAGTGAGAAGGTGGGGGTTAACTGGGTGAGGTTGCGAGATTTATGGAGAGAAGTGGAGGTCGAGGGATATGAAGGTATGGCCGAGTTGAGGGATATGAAGGGAGGGCCGAGTCGAGGGATATGAAGGTAGGGCTGAGTCGAGGGATATGAAGGTAGGGCCGAGTCGAGGGATATGAAGGTAGGGCCGAGTCGAGGGATATGAAGGTAGGGCCGAGTCGAGGGATATGAAGGTAGGGCCGAGTTGAGGGATATGAAGGGAGGGCCGAGTCGAGGGATATGAAGGTAGGGCTGAGTCGAGGGATATGAAGGTAGGGCCGAGTCGAGGGATATGAAGGGAGGGCCGAGTTGAGGGATATGAAGGGAGGGCTGGATTGAGGGATATGAAGGTAGGGCTGAGTCGAGGGATATGAAGGTAGGGCCGAGTCGAGGGATATGAAGGTAGGGCCGAGTCGAGGGATATGAAGGTAGGGCCGAGTCGAGGGATATGAAGGAAGGCTGGAGTCTCTCAAAGGTACAGTTTTGTTGGTGTACTGTCTACTTCCTCCTAAAAAAGTTGTATTTTTGAATCAGAGACTGAGGAAGACACTCGCTGAGATAGGAACTGAAAATCTCTTGTTGTGAGCATCAGCTAACAGCCTGATTTACCTTATTCATGATTTTTTGAGCATGTAGGAGCTTGTCGATATACCAATGTGCTGCCGGGAGAGAGCAGCGAGCAGCCCTGAAGAGCAGAAGCAGCCGCTGCAAGATGACAGACACTTTTTGCCGAGCAGCTTTCTCTGTGGATAACCCAGAGTCCAGTCCAACGCTCTGAAGATGGAAGAGACCAGACCTTAATTCCACAACTGGATAAACATTAATTACAAATAACAAAGTCACAGTAAGTCTCAGCAGGATTGCAGCTCACAGGCTGAAGTTTCTTCTAAATGTCACTCTGGTTCCTCAGTCCTGCCAGTGTTAGACCCAAACTCTCAGTTTAATATTGCAGTTTATTCATTCTTCTATCTCCTGGCTTCTAAAGTCTCCCTCTTTGTTTCTACAATTCTCTGCCAGCTCCTATGGTCTAATGCATGTTTGAAACCTACGTTTTTTTAATTCATTCGTGGGATGTGGGCTTCACTGGCTGGGCCAGCATTTATTGCCTATCCCTATTTGCCCTTGAGAAGGTGGTGGTGAGCTGCCTTCTTGAACCGCTGCAGTCCATGTGGTGTAGGTACACCCACAGTGCTGTTAGGGAGGGAGTTCCAGGATTTTGACCCAGCCACAGTGAAGGAACGGCGATATATTTCCAAGTCAGGATGGTGAGTGACTTGGAGGGGAACTTCCAGGCGGTGGTGTTCCCATTTATCTGCTGCCCTTGTCCTTATAGATAGTAGTGGTTATGGGTTTGGAAGGTGCTGTCTAAGGAGCCTTGGTGAGTTCCTGCAGTGCATCTTGTAGATGGTACACACTGCTGCTACTGCGCATCGGTGGTGGAGGGAGTGAATGTTTGTGGATGTTGTGCCAATCAACCGGCTGCCTTGTCCTGGATGGTGTCAAGCTTCTTGAGTGTTGTGAGAGCTGCACTCATCCAGGCAAGTGGGGAGTATTCCATCACACTCCTGATTTGTGCCTTGTAGATGGTGGACAGGCTTTGGAGAGTCAGGAGGTGAGTTACTCATCACAGGATTCCGAGCCTCTGACCTGCTCTTGTAGTCACAGTATTTATATGGTTAGTCCAGTTCAGTTTCTGGTCAATGGTAACCCCCAGGATGTTGACAGTGGGGGATTCAGCGATGGCAATGCCAATGAATTTCAAGGGGCAATGGTTGAATTCTCTCTTGTTGGAGATGGTCATTGCCTGGCACTTGTGTGGCACGAATGTTACTTGCCATTTGTCAGCCCAAGCCTGGATATTGTCCAGGTCTTGCTGCATTTGGACATGGACTGCTTCAGTATCTGAGGAGTCGCGAATGGTGCTGAACATTGTGGAATCATCAGCGAACATCCCCACTTCTGACCTTATGATGGAAGGAAGGTCATTGGTGAAGCAGCTGAAGATGGTTGGGCCGAGGACACTACCCTGAGGAACTCCTGCAGTGATATCCTGGAACTGAGATGACTGACCTCCAATAACCACAACCATCTTCCTTTGTGCTAGGTATGACTAAACGAAGATGTTTGGTGTCACAGTACTTCAATGTGATTTATAAGGAACATAACAGGAACAGAAGCAGGCCATATGGCCCCTCGAGCCTGCTCACAATGGATAAGCCACATCCCTGAGGGCCTCTTGATAAAGGACTGTGACACCACACTGCAAAGCAGTCATAAAATCATCATTACCACAGTTACACACACTCATCAGTAACTGTGTTCCCTGCAATCTCCAGCTTTGTCCTCCTGGCATGGTAATTCTCCTCAATAATACACAGAAGCAACACCCAGGGTTCCAATGCCAGCACTACTAGTTCAGCACAAGAAATAAGGGTGCAGACAGCATATGAAGATCGGCCCAGCAGCACAGAGTGTGCTGACTGAACAGAAGCTTCATTACCTCACAGCTGGTGGCCCTCAGTGAGGCTGAGGTTATTCACTGTTCCCCATGCTTACCTCACTGTCAATGGCTAGCTGAGGGCAATACAACGGAGGTGCCGGTAGGTATAGACCATCAGGTACCAGGCCCGGCAGGCTGCCACCAAGGTCCTTTGCAGTCTGCATCAAAAGTTCAAAGGTCTCTGTAAGCACATCTGCATCCACCATCACAGCTGCTTTCAGGATCTCCTGCACTGAGCCAAATAACACTTCGCAATCCTCCTCAATGCAATCTGCAAAATGAGAGAGAGAGAAATATACAAACAGCAAAATCTATGGGCCTTCCCACTTGCTGAGCCATCCTGGGACCAGACCATACACCTTACTGACCACATATTGAGGTCATGCACAGGGGCCCAGGCACGGTGCACATTGGCCCCAGGGAAAACAACACTCCACAGACTGCGAAATACTGGGTTCTCCAACACAACACTGGGCAAATGATGTCTTTCCAAAGACCTTGGTTAATGGAGCGTAACAAGACAGTGATCCATGAAGAACCCAAAGGGTGACACAATGCACCAACCGGGGTGCTGAACAACCATGTACACTCTCCCCTATCACTGACTCTACCCCCCATTCACTCCCCTCTCACATCCCCATATACACTCTCCCCTATCACTGACTCTACCCACCCATTTAATCCCCTCCCCCAGCCCCACGTACTCTCTCCCCTATCACTGACTCTACCCCCCATTCACTCCCCTCTCACATCCCCATGTACACTCTCCCCCTATCACTGACTCTACTCACCCATTTAATCCCCTCCCACATCCCCATGTACACTCTCCCCTATCACTGACTCTACCCCCCATTTGATCCCCTCCCACATCCCCATGTACACTCTCCCCTATCACTGACTCTACCCACCCATTTAATCCACTCCCCCAGCCCCATGTACACTCTCCCCTATCACTGACTCTACCCACCCATTCACTCCCCTCTCACATCCCCATGTACACTCTCCCCTATCACTGACTCTACCCACCCATTTAATCCCCTCCCACAGCCCCATGTACACTCTCCCCTATCACTGACTCTACCCACCCATTTAATCCCCTCCCACAGCCCCATGTACACTCTCCCCCTATCACTGACTCTACCCACCCATTTAATCCCCTCCCACAGCCCCATGTACACTCTCCCCTATCACTGACTCTACCCACCCCTTTAATCCCCTCCCACAGCCCCATGTACACTCTCCCCTATCACTGACTCTACCCCCCATTTGGTCCCCTCCCACATCCCCATGTACACTCTCCCCCCATCACTGACTCTACCCACCCATTTAATCCCCTCCCACAGCCCCATGTACACTCTCCCCCTATCACTGACTCTATCCACCCATTTAATCCCCTCCCACAGCCCCATGTACACTCTCCCCTATCACTGACTCTACCCACCCATTCACTCCCCTCTCACATCCCCATGTACACTCTCCCCTATCACTGACTCTACCCACCCATTTAATCCCCTCCCACAGCCCCATGTACACTCTCCCCTATCACTGACTCTACCCACCCATTTAATCCCCTCCCACATCCCCATGTACGCTCTCCCCTATCACTGACTCTACCCACCCATTTAATCCCCTCCCACAGCCCCATGTACACTCTCCCCTATCACTGACTCTACCCACCCATTTAATCCCCTCCCACAGCCCCATGTACACTCTCCCCTATCACTGACTCTACCCACCCATTTAATCCCCTCCCACAGCCCCATGTACACTCTCCCCTATCACTGACTCTACCCACCCATTCACTCCCCTCTCACATCCCCATATACACTCTCCCCTATTACTGACTCAAACCACACATTTAATCTCCTTAGGTAAAATTATCTTAAATATTTCAGGGTCTACATCGATCCTGTCATCTGCATTATTAAAGTTGTTGTTCACATATTCAGGTCTGCAGAGGCTGCACAGAACATAGGCTTGGTACCCAGCTCACCTGTCAGCTGTTTGGTGTCATTGCCTGGAGTCAGAGTGCTGTTTACCCTGAGACCTTCCAAAGATACATCATTCGCTGGGCACTGCAACAGTACCTGTAGTTTATCCTGGAAGATCTGCGAGGGGTGAAGGTGCGCTGGTAAATGCAGTGATCTCCAGTGCCTCCTGAAACAATATTTAATCAAAACTGAAACAAACCAGACCTGTAATCCCCACCCCTCCCCACATTCCAGACCTGTAATCCCCACCCCTCCCCACATTCCAGACCTGTAATCCCCACCCCTCCCCACATTCCAGACCTGTGATCCCCACCCCTCCCCACATTCCAGACCTGTAATCCCCACCCCTCCCCACATTCCAGGCCTGTGATCCCCACCCCTCCCCACATTCCAGACCTGTGATCCCCACCCCTCCCCACATTCCAGACCTGTGATCCCCACCCCTCCCCACATTCCAGACCTGTGATCCCCACCCCTCCCCACATTCCAGACCTGTGATCCCCACCCCTCCCCACATTCCAGACCTGTGATCCCCACCCCTCCCCACATTCCAGACCTGTGATCCCCACCCCTCCCCACATTCCAGACCTGTAATCCCCACCCCTCCCCACATTCCAGACCTGTGATCCCCACCCCTCCCCACATTCCAGACCTGTGATCCCCACCCCTCCCCACATTCCAGACCTGTGATCCCCACCCCTCCCCACATTCCAGACCTGTAATCCCCACCCCTCCCCACATTCCAGACCTGTAATCCCCACCCCTCCCCACATTCCAGACCTGTGATCCCCACCCCTCCCCACATTCCAGACCTGTAATCCCCACCCCTCCCCACATTCCAGACCTGTGATCCCCACCCCTCCCCACATTCCAGACCTGTGATCCCCACCCCTCCCCACATTCCAGACCTGTGATCCCCACCCCTCCCCACATTCCAGACCTGTAATCCCCACCCCTCCCCACATTCCAGACCTGTGATTCCTACCCATTCCCAAATACCAGGCCTGTCATCCCCATCCGCCCCCTCACACTAGGTGGGTAATCTCCATACCCACCAACCGCCCAACACTAAACCTGTAATCCTCTACCCCCCCACACCAGACTTGTAACCCCCATTCCCCCAAAACAGGTCTGCAATTGCCATCCAGTGCCCAAAACCAGGTCTGTAATCCCATTCCCCCCTCCCCCCCCACCCCCACACCCACCCCATGCCTGGAACCCCTATCCCTCCACACCAGGCCTGTAATCCCCATCTTCCACACACAAGGCCTGCAATCCCCATTCCCCCACACCAGGCCTATAATCCCCAACCCCCCCAAGATCAGGCCTGTAATCCTGCCCCCACCCAAACACCAGGCCTGTAATACCCACCACCTCAAACCAGACCTGTAATGCCCATCTCCCCCATACCAGGCCTGTAATCCCCGTTACACCAATACCATGCCTGTATTCCCATGGGCAATTTCCTATTTGAAATCCACTATTGGAATCTAAATTGCTGCTAAGATCAGTTTTAATGAAACCCAGAGAGTGAAGAGAATGTGGAACTTTTTACCCGGGGAGTAGTTGAGGTGCAGAGCAGGGGAGGCTAGATAAATACATGAGGAAGAAAGGGACAGAAGGACAAAAGCAAAACGCTGCAGATGCTGTAAGTCTGTAATATAAACAAAGAATGCTGGAAACACTCTGCAGTACTGAGGGGTGACCCTTCCTGTCCTGTCAGCAGTGGCAATTGTGGAGGGTGGGGGGCAGGGAATTTGGCGGGAGGCAAAAAGTCTGTTTCCGAACGGGGGGATAAACCGTTTGAATTTTGTTCTCTCGATTTTCAAGGTGGATCCAGATCCCCGATGAACATTATCAGGGATCCCGTTTGTGTGTATTAGCATCTCACGCATGCTAATTAAGAGGCTGCCTGGCCAGGGTTAAATCTGTCCTCCAAGTTAAGTTGCCCGCCAGCGAGAATTTCGAATGTTGAGCTTTGCGACGGTACGTTAAGTGGCGTGTGCCCAGCGAACTTCACCGTGTCCACGAGGTCAGCAGATGCTGCTTTCACCTTCTTTCACTCACACGGAAAACCAGCAGCAAAAGCTGTGTCAAGACTGGAAACGGGAGCCAGGCTCCACAGGGGTGGGGGGAGTTCTTAGAGGACATGGTTAGTCCTGGGGGATGAATGCAGGCGATTGGTGATTGGACAGAGCAGTCACAGTCAGAGCGGGGGAGTGGGATGGGGGAGGGTGGCAGGTCCAGGGTGAGGAATCTGGTCGGGGTGGGGGGTGTAAACGGTGGGGACTGGAGAGACCGGGTCAGCGTGGGTATGGAGAGGGTAATGGGAGAGACTGGGTCAGCGTGGGTATGGAGAGGGTAATGGGAGAGACTGGGTCAGCGTGGGTATGGAGAGGGTAATGACAGAGACCGGGTCAGCGTGGGTATGGAGAGGGTAATGGGAGAGACCAGGTCAGCGTGGGTATGGAGAGGGTAATGGGAGAGATCGGGTCAGCGTGGGTATGGAGACGGTAATGGGAGAGACCAGGTCAGCGTGGGTATGGAGAGGGTAATGGGAGAGACCAGGTCAGCGTGGGTATGGAGAGGGTAATGGGAGAGATCGGGTCAGCGTGGGTATGGAGACGGTAATAGGAGAGACCGGGTCAGTGTGGGTATGGAGAGGGTAATGGGAGAGACCGGGTCAGCGTGGGTATGGAGACGGTAATAGGAGAGACCGGGTCAGTGTGGGTATGGAGAGGGTAATGGGAGAGACGAGGTCAGCGTGGGTATGGAGATGGTAATGGGTGTGGTCTCCAAAGGGAGGAAAGGCATGTGGAAGGGGGGAAGTTGGTGAACTGAGTCTGGAATGTGACACACACCAGTTTTCAAACCTGACCTTGACCACACGGTTAGTCAGTCAGTGAGATCCCTCCGAGTGGGAGGAGGGTCTTCGGGTGGTTGGAGTTAAGGTCGGCAGATGTGGCTGACTTAATAAATATGAGACAGCTGAATGTCAACCATGCTCAGTCGTGTTCTCCTCTCTGTGGTGAAGCCCACACAGCAGCAGATTTGTTCCAGACTCAATGCAATCACACCGACTTTCTCATCTACCAACGGACTTAGACTCCAGGACAGGAGATTGCACCCAGAGTTGATTTTCAGATCAAAATTACCTTTCATCAGAACTGGAAGAAAGGTCATTTTGACCTGAAACGTTAACTCTGTTTCTCTCTAAGCAACAGAAGGATATGTTGATGGGGTTAAGTGACCCTCAAAGGGTCAAAGTGGCTCAAAGAGATCAAGGGTCAAAGTGACTCAAAGACTGGGTGTGGGAGAAGTGGGTTCCAGTTCATGGGGCACTGGCACCATTTTTGGGGAAAGTGGGATCTGTACCGTTGGGATGGTCCACACCTGAACCGTGCAGGGGCTGGTGTCCTCGTGAGCCACATAACTAGGGAAGCAGAGAGGGTTTTAAACTAAATAGTGGGGGCAAGGGATCAAATTTGGTAAGATGTGGTAAACCAAAGAGTAGAGACAAGGTAAGAGAGACAGGTATTAATATGGGAAATGATAAACAGACTGTGACAGAAAGGGACAAAGAGTACAAAACTAAGAATAAATCAGCAGATAAGACGACAAAAATAACAAAAGGACAAAACTAAAGGGTCTGTATCTAAACGCATGTAGCATTCAAAACAAAACAGATGAACTGATAGCGCAAATAGAAATAAATAAGTATGATCTGACAGACATTACAGAGACATGGCTACAGGATGATATAGACTGGGATCTGAGTATTGAAGGGTAGGTGACATTTAGGAAAGAGAGCAAGTTAGGAAAAGGTGGAGGGGTGCCTCTGTTAATTAATGATGGTATTAGCACAGAAAAGAGGGATGAACTAAATTCAGGAAACAAGGAAATAGAAGCAGTTTGGGTTGAGATGAGGAATGATAAGGGCAAGAAGTCACTTGTGGGAGTGGTGTACAGGCTCCTAATTGTAACTACACAGTAGGACAGAGTATAAAAGAAGAGATAATGGGAGCTTGCCAGAAAGATATAGCAATAATCATGGGGCATTTAATCTACATATAGATTGGAAAAAATCAGATGGGCAAAGGTAGCATAGATGAGGAGTTCGTAGAATGTTTTTGGGAGTTTCTTAGAACCACACGTTCTGGAGCCAACCAGAGAGCAGGATATACTAGACCTGGTATTGTGCAATGAGATAGGATTAATTGACAATCTTGTAGTGAAGGCACCCCTAGGTAGCAGCGATCATAATATGACAGAATTTTACATTCATTTTGAGGGGGAAATGAAAGCGTCCAGGACTAGTATTTTAAACTTAAATAGGGGCAATTTTGGGGGCATGAAAGCAGAGCTCGCTAAAGTGAACTGGCAAATGAGGTTAAGGAAGGTCAACAGAAGTTTAGTGGCAGACATTTAAAGGGATATTTCAGAATACACAGAATAGATACATTCCAATGAGAAAGAAAAATTCCAAGGGGAGGGTCCACCATCCATGGTTAACTAAAAAAGTTAAAGAGAAAAAGATTAATAAGGAGGAAAAAAATTAAGAGTATGAGAGAAAGCTAGCTAGTAATATAAAGAAGGATAGTAAGAGTTATTTAAGCAAGAAGAGTTAACAAAGTGAGCGTTGGTCCGATAGAGATTGTGTCCAGGGAATTGATAATGGAAAGTAGGGAGATGGTGGTTGAATTAAACAGGTGTTTTGCTTCAGTCTTCACTATAGAGAACACAAGTAACATCCCAGGAATAGCTATAAATCAGGAAATGGGAGGGAGGGAGGAACTCGGGAAAATTACAGTCACCAGGGAAGTGGTATTGAGCAAATTGTTGGGGCTGCGGGCTGACAAATCCCCAGGTCCAGATGGACTTCACCCTAAGATCCTGAAAGAAGCGGCTAGTGAGATAGTTGATGCACTAGTTTTAATTTTCCAAAATTCCCTAGATTCAGGGAAAGTTCCATTCGGTTGCAAAATAGCAAATATAACTCCTTTATTCAAAAAGGAAGGGAGACAGAAAGCAGGAAACTATAGGCCAGTTAGCCTAACATCTGTCATAGGGAACACTTTAGAAGCTATTATTAAAGATGTTATAACAGGGCACTTAGAAAAATTCAAGGCAATCAGGCAGAGTCAACATGGTCCTATAAAAGGGAAATCATGTTTAACCAATTAATTGGAGTTTTTTGAAGGAGTCACACATGCTGTGGATAAAGGGGAACCAGTGGATGTACTGTACTTAGATTTCCAGAAGGCATTTGATAAGGTGCCACATCAAAGGTTATTGAAAAAAATAAAAGCTCATGGTGTCGGGGGTAACATATTGGCGTAGATAGAAAGTTGGCTAACTTACAGGAAGCAGAGAGTCAGTATAAATGGGTCTTTTTCTGGTTGGCAGGATGTAATGAGTGGTGTGCCACAGGGATCAGTGCTGGGCCTCAACTGTTTACAATTTATATAAATGACTTGGATGAAGGGACAGAAGGAATGGTGGCTAAATTCACTGATGACACAAAGACAGGTAGGAAAGTAAATTGTGAAGAGGACATAAGGAGGCTACAAAGTGATAAAGGTAGGTTAAGTGAGTGGGCAAAGATCTGGCAAATGGAGCATAATGTGGGAAAATGTGAAATCATTCATTTTGGAAGGAAGAATAAAAAAGAAGCTTGTTATCTAAATGGTGAGAGATTTTAGAGCTCTGAGATGCAGAGGGATCTGGGTGTCTGAGTGCATGAATCACAAAAGGTTAGTCTGCAGGTACAGCAGGTAATGAGGAAAGCTAATAGAATGTTATCGTTTATTGTGAGAGGAATTGATTACAAAAGTAGGGAGGCTTTGCTTCAGCTGTACAGGGCACCTCTGGAATACTGTGTACAGTATTGGTCTCCTTATTTAAGGAAGGATGTAAATGGGTTAGGTTTACTAAACTAATACCAGGAATGGGTAGGTTGTCTTCTTAGGAAAGGCTGGACAGGCTAGGCTTGTATCCAATTGAATTTAGAAGAGTAAGAGGTGACTAAATTGAAACCTTTAAGATCCTGAGGAATCTTGGCAGGGTGGATGTGGAGAGGATCAAGAACGAGGGGTCACTGTTAAAAAATAAGGGGTGACTCATTTAAGACAGAGACGAGAATTTTTTTCTCTCAGAGGGTTGTGAGTCTTTGTGAGGGTTGTGACTCTTCCTCTAAAGGCAGTGTAAGCAGAGTCTGAATATTTTTAAGGCAGAGCGAGATAGATTCTTGATTAACAAGGGGGTGAAAGGTTATCGGGGGTAGGCAGGAACGTGGAGTCGAGGTTGCAGTCAGATCAGCCATGATCTTACTGAATGGCGGAGCAGGCTCGAGGGGCCGGATGGCCTAATCCTGCTCCTAATTCGTATGAAGTCATGGGAGCAGGCTGCTTTGCAACATAAAAGAGCAGCATAAACCTGCTGGGCTGAATGGCCTGATTCTGTGCTGTTCTTTCTACGGAATGTGTAATAACTACAGCTAAATTATTCGAAGGACTGAATAATGTGATACAGGCATACCCAGTACCCAAGGGAGTGAAGGGGAATTAATCCAGCCAGGTTCAAACAGGGATCTGATAAGATCGTGTTTAATTTAAAAATACTGCACCCAACCAGGCAGAGAGTAACAATTCAGTTCCTGTCCTGGACACAGCTCAAATAATGGGACCGAGCAAAAACCCAGCCATGGATTCAGCTCCGAATGGCTATTCCAAGATTGCAGCTGCCCAGTATAAATACGCCAGGGTGGGCAGATGTGCGCGATGCCCGCATTTTAATGCCAGCCTGAAAAATACTGGGGAGTAATGGACCAGGTTTGTACCTGACAGACTCAGGAAGGTTTCGATTGTACAAGTTGAAAGCTAAACTCAGCACCACAGCCGTTTTCCAGTCCCCGAGACTGGAGGCCAGCCAGGCAGCTTCTGGAATCAGCCTGCCACTCAGCATCAGGTCGACCGTGTACTTCACACTCCACGTGGCAGACAGGTGTTGTTCTCGTACTGCCGCTGATACACGGCAACGCCGCAAGTACACTACTCGAGGCTGGCAACCTGCTAACAAGTTCAAAACATAACGGGAATTAGTTCCAGCAGCAGCTCCTACCCTCGCCCGCTCAGGACTGTTTCACCTCTCACAGCCCCATTGCAATGTTAACCCAATGCACAAAGCCCCATCCACCTCCTCCCTACCCCCCCCACTGTCCACCTCCTCTCCTACACCCCCCCACTGTCCACCTCCTCCCTACCCCCCACACTGTCCACCTCCTCCCTACCCCCCCCACTGTCCACCTCATCTCCTACCCCCCCACTGTCCACCTCCTCCCTACCCCCCCACTGTCCACCTCCTCTCCTACACCCCCCCACTGTCCACCTCCTCTCCTACCCCCCCACTGTCCACCTCCTCCCTACCCCCCCCACTGTCCACCTCCTCTCCTACCCCCCCACTGTCCACCTCCTCTCCTACCCCCCCACTGTCCACCTCATCTCCTACCCGCCCCACTGTCCACCTCCTCCCTACCCCCCCACTGTCCACCTCATCTCCTACCCCCCCCACTGTCCACCTCCTCCCACCTCCTCCCTGTCCCCCCCACTGTCCACCTCCTCTCCTGCCCCTCGCACTGCCCATCGCCTCACCGCCAGTGCACGGCCTTTCTACTCTTGGCCCCCACTGTCCACCTCCTCCGGACCCCTGAGCTGCCCATTTCCTCCCCACTCCTGCATCCCCCGTCTCCCCAACACCCCTCTCGCCATGACTGCCCACCTCCTCACCCTCCCCAAAAATCCCCCTTCCTCTCCCACCTCACCCTGCCCGTCACCTCACCGCCCACACCCACTGCCCCCTCTCCGCCGAGCACCCACTGCCCCCTCTCCGCCGAGCACCCACTGCCCCCTCTCCGCACCCACTGCCCCCTCTCCGCACCCACTGCCCCCTCTCCGCACCCACTGCCCTCTCCGCCGAGCACCCACTGCCCCCTCTCCGCACCCACTGCCCCCTCTCCGCACCCGCTGCCTCCTCTCCGCACCCGCTGCCCCCTCTCCGCACCCGCTGCCCCCTCTCCGCACCCGCTGCTCCCTCTCCGCACCCACTGCCCCCTCTCCACCCGCACCCACTGCCCCCTCTGCGCACCCACTGCCCCCTCTCCGCACCCACTGCCCCCTCTCCACCCGCACCCACTGCCCCCTCTCCACCCGCACCCACTGCCCTCTCCACCCGCACCCACTGCCCCCTCTCCACCCGCACCCACTGCCCCCTCTCCACCCGCACCCACTGCCCCCTCTCCACCCGCACCCACTGCCCCCTCTCCACCCACACCCATTGCCCCCTCTCCACCCGCACCCACTGCCCCCTCTCCACCCACACCCACTGCCCCCTCTCCGCACCCACTTACCCCTCTCCACCCGCACCCACTGCCCCCTCTCCACCCGCACCCACTGCCCCCTCTCCACCCGCACCCACTGCCCCCTCTCCACCCGCACCCACTGCCCCCTCTCCACCCACACCCATTGCCCCCTCTCCACCCGCACCCACTGCCCCCTCTCCACCCACACCCACTGCCCCCTCTCCGCACCCACTGCCCCCTCTCCGCACCCACTTACCCCTCTCCACCCGCACCCACTGCCCCCTCCCCGCACCCACTGCCCCCTCTCCGCACCCACTGCCCCCTCTCCGCCCGCACCCACTGCCCCCTCTCCGCCCACCCCCACTGCCCCCTCTCCGCACCCACTGCTCCCTCTCCGCACCCACTGCCCCTCTCCGCACCCACTGCCCCCTCTCCGCACCCATTGCTCCCTCTCCGCACCCACTGCCCCTCTCCGCACCCACTGCCCCCTCTCCGCCCGCACCCACTGCCCCCTCTCCGCCCACCCCCACTGCCCCCTCTCCGCACCCACTGCTCCCTCTCCGCACCCACTGCCCCTTTCCGCACCCACTGCCCCCTCTCCGCACCCACTGCCCCCTCTCCAGCCACACCCACTGCCCCCTCTCTGCACCCACTGCCCCCTCTCCGCACCCACTGCCCCCTCTCCGCACCCACTGCCCCCTCTCCAGCCACACCCACTGCCCCCTCTCCGCACCCGCTGCCCCCTCTCCGCACCCGCTGCCCCCTCTCCGCACCCGCTGCCCCCTCTCCGCACCCGCTGCCCCCTCTCTGCCCCCGCTGCCCTGTCTCCGCACCCACTGCCCCCTCTCCGCCCACACCCACTGCCCCCTCTCCGCACCCACTGCTCCCTCTCCGCACCCATTGCCCCCTCTCCGCACCCGCTGCCCCCTCTCCGCACCCGCTGCCCCCTCTCCGCACCCGCTGCCCCCTCTCCGCACCCGCTGCCCCCTCTCTGCCCCCACTCCCCTGTCTCCGCACCCGCTGCCCCCTCTCCGCCCACAACCACTGCCCCCTCTCCACACCCACTGACCCCTCTCCACCCACACCCACTGCCCCCCCTCCGCACCCACTGCCCCCTCTCCGCACCCACTGCCCCCTCTCCGCACCCACTGCCCCCTCTCCGCACCCACTGCCCCCTCTCCGCACCCACTGCCCCCCCTCCGCACCCACTGCCCCCTCTCCGCACCCACTGCCCCCTCTCCGCACCCACTGCCCCCTCTCCGCACCCACTGCCCCCTCTTCGCACCCACTGCCCCCTCTCTGCACCCACTGCCCCCTCTCCGCACCCACCCAGCTGCCCATTTCCTCCCCACTCCTGCATCCCCCGTCTCCCCAACACCCCTCTCGCCATGACTGCCCACCTCCTCACCCTCCCCAAAAATCCCCCTTCCTCTCCCACCTCACCCTGCCCGTCACCTCACCGCCCACACCCACTGCCCCCTCTCCGCCGAGCACCCACTGCCCCCTCTCCGCCGAGCACCCACTGCCCCCTCTCCGCACCCACTGCCCCCTCTCCGCACCCACTGCCCCCTCTCCGCACCCACTGCCCTCTCCGCCGAGCACCCACTGCCCCCTCTCCGCACCCACTGCCCCCTCTCCGCACCCGCTGCCTCCTCTCCGCACCTGCTGCCCCCTCTCCGCACCCGCTGCCCCCTCTCCGCACCCGCTGCTCCCTCTCCGCACCCACTGCCCCCTCTCCACCCGCACCCACTGCCCCCTCTGCGCACCCACTGCCCCCTCTCCGCACCCACTGCCCCCTCTCCACCCGCACCCACTGCCCCCTCTCCACCCGCACCCACTGCCCTCTCCACCCGCACCCACTGCCCCCTCTCCACCCGCACCCACTGCCCCCTCTCCACCCGCACCCACTGCCCCCTCTCCACCCGCACCCACTGCCCCCTCTCCACCCACACCCATTGCCCCCTCTCCACCCGCACCCACTGCCCCCTCTCCACCCACACCCACTGCCCCCTCTCCGCACCCACTTACCCCTCTCCACCCGCACCCACTGCCCCCTCTCCACCCGCACCCACTGCCCCCTCTCCACCCGCACCCACTGCCCCCTCTCCACCCGCACCCACTGCCCCCTCTCCACCCACACCCATTGCCCCCTCTCCACCCGCACCCACTGCCCCCTCTCCACCCACACCCACTGCCCCCTCTCCGCACCCACTGCCCCCTCTCCGCACCCACTTACCCCTCTCCACCCGCACCCACTGCCCCCTCCCCGCACCCACTGCCCCCTCTCCGCACCCACTGCCCCCTCTCCGCCCGCACCCACTGCCCCCTCTCCGCCCACCCCCACTGCCCCCTCTCCGCACCCACTGCTCCCTCTCCGCACCCACTGCCCCTCTCCGCACCCACTGCCCCCTCTCCGCACCCATTGCTCCCTCTCCGCACCCACTGCCCCTCTCCGCACCCACTGCCCCCTCTCCGCCCGCACCCACTGCCCCCTCTCCGCCCACCCCCACTGCCCCCTCTCCGCACCCACTGCTCCCTCTCCGCACCCACTGCCCCTTTCCGCACCCACTGCCCCCTCTCCGCACCCACTGCCCCCTCTCCAGCCACACCCACTGCCCCCTCTCTGCACCCACTGCCCCCTCTCCGCACCCACTGCCCCCTCTCCGCACCCACTGCCCCCTCTCCAGCCACACCCACTGCCCCCTCTCCGCACCCGCTGCCCCCTCTCCGCACCCGCTGCCCCCTCTCCGCACCCGCTGCCCCCTCTCCGCACCCGCTGCCCCCTCTCTGCCCCCGCTGCCCTGTCTCCGCACCCACTGCCCCCTCTCCGCCCACACCCACTGCCCCCTCTCCGCACCCACTGCTCCCTCTCCGCACCCATTGCCCCCTCTCCGCACCCGCTGCCCCCTCTCCGCACCCGCTGCCCCCTCTCCGCACCCGCTGCCCCCTCTCCGCACCCGCTGCCCCCTCTCTGCCCCCACTCCCCTGTCTCCGCACCCGCTGCCCCCTCTCCGCCCACAACCACTGCCCCCTCTCCACACCCACTGACCCCTCTCCACCCACACCCACTGCCCCCCCTCCGCACCCACTGCCCCCTCTCCGCACCCACTGCCCCCTCTCCGCACCCACTGCCCCCTCTCCGCACCCACTGCCCCCTCTCCGCACCCACTGCCCCCTCTTCGCACCCACTGCCCCCTCTCCGCACCCACTGCCCCCTCTCCGCACCCACTGCCCCCTCTCCGCACCCACTGCCCCCTCTTCGCACCCACTGCCCCCTCTCTGCACCCACTGCCCCCTCTCCGCACCCACTGCCCCCCTCTCCACCCACACCCACTGCCCCCTTCTCCGCCCACACCCACTGCCCCCCTCTCCACACCCACTGCCCCCTCTCCACACCCACTGCCCCCTCTCCACACCCACTGCCCCCTCTCCACACCCACTGCCCCCTCTCTGCCCACACCCAATGCCCCCTCTCCACACCACATGACCTGACTCTGCAATGGCAAATAGAAATCCTTGTAGTGAGAATAATGTTTGCCCTCTCGAGTCCTCCAAGCTCAGTTCAGCCTGTGGTGCCTATCCAACTCTCACAGGCCTGAACTCAGGTAATCCGGGTTCAGTTTTGGAATACAGTGGGATCAGAGTGATTCTCACCTGGTTGAATGTGCAGAGGTGGCAGGGTGTCGATGTGGTGAGGGGGCAGCACGAACAGTGGCTGGTTAGTGAAATACAGAGCCATGAAACGGGCAAGTGACTGAACCACTGCCAGGGCAGCATCCACCCCAACATCCAGCAGTGAATCCAATTCCAGCTCATCAGTCCCTGTTCACAGAGTCACAACACATTCAGTGTTCATAACAGAACCAATACAGAGCTGGAAAAACCTCACACACCTCACTGTAACACTCTGATATACCCCACACCCCTCACTGTAACACTGATATACACCACACCCCTCTCTGTAACACTCTGATATACCCCACACCCCTCACTGTAACACTGATATACCCCACACCCCTCACTGTAACACTCTGATATACCCCACACCCCTCACTGTAACACTGATATACCCCACACCCCTCACTGTAACACTCTGATATAGCTCACACCCCTCATTGTAACACCCTGATATACCTCACACCCCTCACTGTAACACTCTGATATACCTCACACCCCTCACTGTAACACTCTGATACACCCCACACCCCTCACTGTAACACTCTGATATAACCAACACCCCTCACTGTAACACTCTGATATACCCCACACCCCTCACTGTAACACTGATATACCCCACACCCCTCACTGTAACACTCTGTTGTACCCCACACCCCTCACTGTAACACTCTGATATACCCCACACCCCTCACTGTAACACTCTCATATACCCCACACCCCTCACTGTAACACTCTGATATACCCCACACCCCCCACCCCCCACTGTAACACTCTGTTATACCCCACACCCCTCACTGTAACACTGATATACCCCACACCCCTCACTGTAACACTGATATAACCCACACCCCTCACTGTAACACTCTGATATATCCCACACCCCTCACTGTAACACTGATATACCCCACACCCCTCACTGTAACACTCTGATATAGCTCACACCCCTCATTGTAACACCCTGATATACCTCACACCCCTCACTGTAACACTCTGATATACCTCACACCCCTCACTGTAACACTCTGATATACCTCACACCCCTCACTGTAACACTCTGATATACCTCACACCCCTCACTGTAACACACTGATATACCCCACATCCCTCACTGTAACACTCTGATATACCCCACACCCCTCACTGTAACACTCTGATATATCCCACACCCCTCGCTGTAACACTCTGAAATACCCCACACCCCTCACTGTAACACTCTGATATACCCCACATCCCTCACTGTAACACTCTGATATAGCCCACACTCCTCACTGTAAAACTGATATACCCCACACCCCTCACTGTAACACTCTCATATACCCCACACACCTCACTGTAACACTCTCATATACCCCACACCCCTCACTGTAACACTCTCATATACCCCACACCCCTCACTGTAACACTCTGATATATCCCACACCCCTCACTGTAACACTAATGTTCCCCACACCCCTCACTGTAACACTGCTTTACCCCACACTTCTCACTGTAACACTCTGATACACCCACACCCCTCACTGTAACACTGATATACCCCACACCCCTCACTGTAACACTCTGATATACCCCACACCCCTCACTGTAACACTGGTATACCCCACACCCCTTATTGTAACACTCTGATATACCCAACACCCCTCACTGTAACACTCTGATATACCCCACACCCCTCACTGTAACACTCTGATATACCCCACACCCCTCACTGTAACACTCTGATGTACCCCACACCCCTCACTGTAACACTGATATTCCCCACACCTCTCACTGTAACACTCTGATACACCCACACCCCTCACTGTAACACTGGTATACCCCACACCCCTCGCTGTAACACTCTGATATACCCCACACCCCTCACTGTAACACTGATATATCCCACACCCCTCACTGTAACACTCTGATATACCCCACACCCACCACTGTAACACTGATATACCCCACACCCCTCACTGTAACACTCTGATATACCCCACACCCCTCACTGTAACACTGATATATCCCACAACCCTCACTGTAACTCTGATATACCCCACACCCCTCACTGTAACACTCTGATATACCCCACACCCCTCACTGTAACACTCTGATATACCCCACACCCCTCACTGTAACACTGATATACCCCACACCCCTCACTGTAACACTCTGATATACCTCACACCCCTCACTGTAACACTCTGATATACCTCACACCCCTCACTGTAACACTCTGATATACCTCACACCCCTCACTGTAACACTCTGATATACCTCACACCCCTCACTGTAACACTCTGATATACCTCACACCCCTCACTGTAACACACTGATATACCCCACTCCCCTCACTGCAACACTCTGATATACCCCACACCCCTCACTCTAACACTCTGATATACCTCAAACCCCTCACTGTAACACTCTCATATACCCCACACCCCTCACTGTTAGACTGATATACCCCACACCCCTCACTGTAACACTCTGACTACCCCACAATCATCATTCATAGATCGACACAACAGACTGTAACATTCTGATATACAACACACTGGTCAAGTTTTATTGAGCATCTTGACGTCTCACCTGTAGAGGTCGCAGGTCGGTTTTGGTTTAGCATCTGTCCCACCAGCTGTTCAGTGAAGGTTTGGGCAGCGCTCAGATCGTAGCAGTAGAGGTGAGTGTAAAGAATGGCCAGGCTGTATCGAGTCTGCAGGTAAATCACTCTCCCCTCATCTGTAATCAAAAACATCAAGGACGTTATGTTAGGATTAATTCCCTGGCCAGAACTCACTGCAGCCACACAGCAACCCCAAGACAATGAGGCAGAAAGAAAGATAGAGGAAGATGATAAGGCTAAAGGGCGTAGGGGAGCAGACACACAGGATTTTTCATTTAATTCATTCATGGGATGTGGATGTCGCTGGCTGGGTCAGCATTTATTGCCCATCCCTAGTTGCCCTTGTTCAGGGGCATTTCAGAGTTAACCACATTGCTGTGGGTCTGGAGTCACATGTAGGCCAGGCCTGGTAAGGACGGCAGATTCCCTTCCCTAAAGGACATTAGTGAACCAGATGGGTTTTTACGACAATCGGCAATGGTTTCATGGTCATCATTGGACTTTTAATTCCAGATATTTTACTGAATTCAAATTTCACCATCTGACGTAGCGGGATTCGAACCCAGGCCCCTCGAGCATTATCCTGGGTCTCTGAAACACTAGTCCAGTGACAATACCACTCTGCCATCGCCTCCCCTTAGTCAAAGCTATGGTGGGGGCTGGGGACAAGAGGGAAGATATAAGTCAAGCATTTGATGAAAGTGAGCCCGGGGCAGGGATTGACAAAATGTCCCTGCAACATCAGAACAGGAGGTGATGCTACAGCAGATGTTGGTTCAGGTGTGCGCTCTTACCTCTGCCCATCTCCCCCTGAAGTGCCGCCCTCCAGATTTGCACAGACTCCAGGTACGAGCCCAGAAGAAAGCACTCCTCACCTCCAAACAAGACAAAACAGAGCAATGAAAAAGCAGACTTTGTTTCCTGTGATAATCTTCAGCTGAATGGTGAACCAAATTCCTGAGCTACTGAAGGATGTGCCAGTTTGATATTTGTGCACTTGATGGGTGGTTAAGGTGTGCGACTAGAGTTACACACAGGCCTAACTGAGTAAGGTGACAAACTCTCCTTCCCTCAAGGACAAGTGAACCAACAGGATCAATAGTGTCACATCAGCACAGTCGGAAGCCATTCAGCCCATTGAGTCCATGCCAGCTTTCTTTGGACAATACAGTCGGTCACATTCCCCCGCTTGATCCCATAAGTTTATTTCCCTCAAGTGTCCATCCAATTTCCTTGAGAAATCTTCCTCATACCCCACCTGCATCTGTTCTGCCGAAGGGCCATGAAGGCTCGAAACGTTAACTGATTTCTTCTCCGCCGATGCTGCCAGACTTGCTGAGTTTTTCCAGGTAATTCTGTTTTTGTTTTGGATTTCCAGCATCCGCAGTAGCTTTTAGCTTTTTGTTTTTACCTTAAATCTGTGTTGCTTTGTCCTTATGCCATCCGCTAATGGGAATAGCTTTTCTCAACCTGTCATCAACTTGTACACCTCGATCAAATCTCCCCTCAATCTTCTTTGCCCCAAGGGGAACAACCCCAGCTTCTCCAACCCAACCTTATACATAAAATCCCCCCATCCCTGGAACCATTCTGAGAAATCTCCTGTGCACCTTCTCAAGGACGCTCACATCTTTCCCAAAGTGTGGTTAATTGGATGCTATGCTTGAGTAGTTTCTAACCAGAGTTTTTTTTTAAACAGTTTCAGCATAACTTCCCTGCTTTTGTACCAATAGCTCCATGTAGTAGAGGAGATTTGATAGAGGTATTCAAAATCATGAAGAGTCTGGACAGAGTAGACAGGGAGAAACTGTTCCTATTGGTGGAAGGATCGAGAGCCAGAGGACGCAGATTTAAGATGAATGGCTGGGGGTTGGCCCAGAACCAGGGGACACAGTCTCAGAATAAGGGGCAGGCCATTTAGGACTGAGATGAGGAGGAATTTCTTCACTCAGAGGGTGGTGAATCTTTGGAATTCTCTACCCAGAGGCTGTGGAGGTTCAGTCATTGAGTATGTTCAAGACAGAAATCATAGATTTCTATATATTAAAAACATCAAGGGACACGGGGAAAGTGCAGGAAAATGGTGTTAAAGTGGAAGATCAGCCAAGAGATCATTCAATGGTGGAATGGACTCAAAGGGCCGAATGGCCTCCTCCTGCTCCTGTTTGCTATGTTCTTGTGTAAGCAATGTCAACATGTGGAAAAACTGTTCTGCAGCGACTGGTTAGGAGCTGGTCCGAGAGTGCAGGGGAGGGCGGATCAATCCAGACTTTCAAAAGGGAATTGGTTCATTATCCGAAAAGGAAAAAAGTTGCAGGACGGCAGGGAAATGGCACTTGGTGAACTATTCATACAGAGAGTCATCATGGACACAACGGGACAAATGACCTCCTTCTCTGCAGTAACCATACTACGGTTGTACACTGTCCCCATCAAACACTCCCAGGACAGGTACAGCACGGGGTTAGATACAGAGTAAAGCTCCCTCTACACTGTCCCCATCAAACACTCCCAGGACAGGTACAGCACGGGGTTAGATACAGAGTAAAGCTCCCTCTACACTGTCCCCATCAAACACTCCCAGGACAGGTACAGCACAGGGTTATATACAGAGTAAAGCTCCCTCTACACTGTCCCCATCAAACACTCCCAGGGCCGGTAAAGCATGGGGTTAGATACAGAGTAAAGCTCCCTCTACACTGTCCCATGAAACACTCCCAGGACAGGTACAGCACACGGTGAGATACAGAGTAAAGGTCCCTCTACACTGTCCCCATCAAACACTCCCAGGACAGGTACAGCACAGGGTTAGATACAGAGTAAAGCTCCCTCTACACCGTCCCCATCAAACACTCCCAGGACAGGTACAGCACGGGGTTAGATACAGAGTAAAGCTCCCTCTACACTGTCCCCATCAAACTCTCCCAGGACAGGTACAGCACGGGGCTGGATACAGAGTAAAGCTCCCTCTACACTGTCCCCATCAAACACTCCCAGGACAGGTACAGCACGGTGTTAGATACAGAGTAAATCTCCCTCTATACTGTCCCCATCAAACATTCCTAGGACAGGTACAGCACGGGGTTAGATACAGTGTAAAGCTCCCTCTACACTGTCCCCATCAAACACTCCCAGGACAGGTTCAGCACGGGGTTAGATACAGTGTAAAGCTCCCTCTACACCGTCCCCATGAAACTTTCCCAGGACAGGTACAGCACAGGGTTAGATACAGGGTAAAGCTCATTCTACGCTGTACTTTTCTTTTGTTACTTATGCTTATTTCATCTCCTTACCTGCGAGAGGTTTGAGCTGCCGGTTTGGTCCCAGTCTTTCTCCCATGGCCTGCAAGGTTGTTTGAATCTGGGAGAGGAGTGAAGTTAGGATTGCCTCTTCCCCTAGAAGCCTCTTCCTTGAGCGGCCTCTGTTTGGCTGTTGTTGGATCTTCCGGAGATGGGAATGGTGCTGCAATGAATGCTGGTACAACAGGCGCCACGTGACAGCCAGTCTGCACAATAAGATACAACCCAACATATGGGACTCATCACACCAACGATCACACTGCATGAATATATCTACTCCCCTTCTCAGTAATACTGCCTGCTCTTACCCTGGCCCTTTCCAAATCCAACCCAACCCCCACCTTCCTGCTTTATCAGACCCTTCACACACCATTAACCCTCGTAACCTATCCCTCAGGCCATTTGTCCAATTCACATACATGTCCCTCATCAAGCCATTCGTCCACTTCCCCTCTTAAATTGTCACTCACTAGCGAAGGAGATGTAGGACTGTACCAGAGAAAATCTAATGTATTGATGAGTGAGTATTGTTCCTATGTGATAATGGTCTTTTACTAAAATCTTTTTGGTCTTTCACGGGATGTGGGCTTCGCTGGCTGGGCCAGCATTTATTGCCCATCCCTAATTGACCTTGAGATGGTGGTAGTGAGCTCCCTTATTGAACCACTGCAGTCCATGTGGTGTAGGTACACCCACAGTGCTGTTGGGAAGGGAGTTCCAGGATTTTGACCCAGTGACAGTGAAGGAATGTTGATATATTTCCAAGTCAGGGTGGTGTGTGTCTTGGAGGGGAACCTCCAGGTGGTGGTGTTCCCATCTATCTGCTGCCCTTGTCCTTCTAGATGGTAGTGGTCATGGGTTTGGAAGGCACTGTTGAAGAAGCCTTGGTGAATTCCTGCAGATGGTACACACTGCTGCTACTGTGCATCAGTGGTGGAGGGAGTGAATGTTTGTGGATGTGGTGCCAATCAAGTGGCTGCTTTGTCCTGGATGGTGTCAAGCTTCTTGAGTGTTGTGGGAGCTGCACTCATCCAGGCAAGTGGGGAGTATTCCATCACAGTCCTGACTTGTGCCTTGTAGATGGTGGACAGGCTTTGGGGAGTCAGGAGGTGAGTTAGTCTCCACAGGATTCCCAGCCTCTGACCTACTCTTGTAGCCACAGTATTTATATGGCTAGTCCAGTTCAGTTTCTGGTCAATGGTAACACCCAAGGATGTTGATAGTGGGGGGTTTTAACGATGGCAATGCCATTGAACTTCAAGGGGCAATGGTTGGATTCTCTCTTGTTGTAGATGGTCATTGCCTAGCACTTGTATGATGCCAATGTTAGTTGCCACTTGTCAGCCCAAGCCTGGATATTGTCCAGGTCTTGCTGCATTTGGACATGGACTGTTTCAGTATCTGAGGAGTCTCGAATGGTGTTGAACATTGTGCAATCATCAGTGAACATTCTGACCTTAGGATGTAAGGAAGGTCATTGATGGTGCAGCTGAAGATGGTTGGGCCGAGGGCACTATTCTGAGGAACTTGTCCAGTGATGTCTTGGAGCTGAGATGACTGACCTCCAACAACCACAACCATCTTCCTTTGTGCTAAGTTTGACTCCAAACAGTGGAGGGTTTTCCCCCTGATTCCCATTGACTCCAGTTTTGCTCGGGCTCTTAATGCCACACTCAGTCAAATGCGACCTTGATGTCAAGGGTAGTCACTCTCACCTCACCTCAGGAGTTCAGCTCTTTTGTCCATGTTTGAACCAAGGCTGTAAAGAGGACAGAGCTGAGTGGCCCTGGCTGAACCCAAACTGGGCATCAGTGAGCAGGTTATTGCTAAGCAAGTGCCGCTTGATAGCGCTGTTGATGACCCTTTCCATTATTTTACTGATGATCAAGAGTAGACTGATGGGGTGGTAATTGGCTGGGTTGGATTTGTCCTGCTTTTTGTGTACAGGACATACCTGGGCAATTTTCCACATAGCCAGGGAGATGCCAGTGTTGTAGCTGTACTGGAACAGCTTGGCTAGGGGTGCAGCAAGTTCAAGAGCACAAGTCTTCAGTACTACTGCCGGAATATTGTCAGGGCCCATAGCCTTTGCAGTGTCCAGTGGCTTCAGCCATTTCTTGATATCACACGGAGTAAATCGAATTGGCTGAAGACTGGCATCGGTGATGGTGGGGACCTCTGGATGAGGCCGAGATGGATCATCCACTCGACACTTCTGGCTGAAGATTGTAACAAATGCAACAATTGATGAGTGAGCATCGTACCTGGGTGATAATGGTCAGTAAGAACACAAGAAATAGGAACAGGAGTAGTAGTAGACCATTTGGCCCCTTGAGCCTGCTCTGCCATTCAATAAGATCATGGCTGATCCTCTTGTGTTCCGACTTCCACATTCCCATCTACCCCATTAACTTTTGACTCCCTTGCCTAACAAGAATCTAACTACCTCTGCCTTAAAAATATTCAGTGACTCCGCCTCCACCACCTTCTGAGGCAGAGAGTTCCAAAGTTGCACAACCCTCGGAGAGAAAAAACTTCTCCTTATCTTTGTCCTAAAAGGGTGACCCCTAATTTTAAAACAGTGCCCCCTAGTTCTGGACTCACCCACAAGAGGAAACATCCTTTCCACGTTCACCTTATCAAGGCCGTTCAGGGTCTTGTATACTTCAATCAAATCACCCCTCACTCTTCTAAACTCCAGTGGAAACAAGCCCAGTCTGTCCAACCTTTCCTCATAAGACAACCCACTCATTCCAGGTATCAATCTAGTAAATCTCCTTTGAACCACCTCTAATGCATTTACATCCTTCCTTAAATAAGGAGACCGAAACTGCACACAGTATTCGAGATGCGATCTCACCAATGCCCTGTATAACTGAAGTATAACATTCTTACTTTTATGTTCAATCCCTCTCGTAATAAAGGATAGCATTCCATTAGCCTTCTTAATTACTTGCTGTACCTGCGTACCAACTTTTCACAGAATCACAGTGCAAAAGAGGCCCTTTGGCCCATCAAGTCTGCACCGACACATGAGAAACACCTGACCTACCTGTCTAATCCCATTTACCAGCACTTGGCCCATAGCCTTGAATGTTATGACGTGCCAAGGGCTCATCCAGGTACTTTTTAAAGGATGTGAGGCAACCCGCCTCCATCACCCTCCCAGACAGTGCATTCCAGACCGTCACCACCCTCTGGGTAAAAAAGCTTTTCCTCACATCCCCACTAAACCTCCTGCCCCTCACTTTGAACTTATGCCCCCTTGTGACTGACCCTTCAACTAAGGGGAACAGCTGCTCCCTATCCACCCTGTCCATGCCCCTCATAATCTTGTACACCTCGAACAGGTCACCCCTCAGTCTTCTCTGCTCCAACAAAAACAACCCAAGTCTATCCAACGTCTCTTCATAACTTAAACGTTTCATTCCAATCAACATCCTGGTGAATCTCCTCTGCACCCCCTCCAGTGCAACTTTTTGTGACTCATGTACTAGAACACCTAGATCCCTCTGCATCTCAGAATTATGCAGCCGTTCTCCATTTAAGTAACAAGCTGCTTTTTTGTTCTTCCTGCCAAAGTGGACAACTTCACATTTTCCCACATTAAACTCCATTTGCCAGATCTTTGCCCACTCACTCAACCTATCTATATCCATCTGCAACCTCATGTCCTCTTAACAACATACTTTCCGACCTATCTTTGTGTCATCTGCAAATTTAGCTACCATGTCTTTGCTCCCCTCGTCTAAGCCACTGATATAAATTGAAAACATTTGAGGCCCCAGCACAGACCCCTCCACTCGTCACATCCTGCCAATCCGAAAAAGACCCATTTATGCAAACTCTCTGCTTTCTGCCAGTCAGCCAATCTTCTACCTATGTTAATATGTTACCCCAACACCATGCATTTTTATTTTCCGCAATAATCTTTGATGTGGCACCTTATTAAATGCCTTGTGTAAAATTGATGAGTGAGCACCATTTTTGTGTGATATTGGTCTATATTGATGAGTATTATTCCTGTGTGACAATGATCTATATTGATGAGTATTGTTCCTGTGTGACATTGATCTATATTGATGAGTATTGTTCCTGTGTGATATTGGTCTATATTGATGAGTATTGTTCCTGTGTGACATTGATCTATATTGATGAGTATTGTTCCTGTGTGATATTGGTCTATATTGATGAGTATTGTTCCTGTGTGATATTGGTCTATATTGATGAGTATTGTTCCTGTGTGATATTGGTCTATATTGATGAGTATTGTTCCTGTGTGATATTGGTCTATATTGATGAGTATTATTCCTGTGTGACAATGATCTATATTGATGAGTATTGTTCCTGTGTGATATTGGTCTATATTGATGAGTATTATTCCTGTGTGACAATGATCTATATTGATGAGTATTGTTCCTGTGTGATATTGGTCTATATTGATGAGTATTGTTCCTGTGTGACATTGATCTATATTGATGAGTATTGTTCCTGTGTGATATTGGTCTATATTGATGAGTATTGTTCCTGTGTGACATTGATCTATATTGATGAGTATTGTTCCTGTGTGACATTGATCTATATTGATGAGTATTGTTCCTGTGTGACAATGATCTATATTGATGAGTATTGTTCCTGTGTGACAATGATCTATATTGATGAGTATTGTTCCTGTGTGACAATGATCTATATTGATGAGTATTGTTCCTGTGTGACAATGATCTATATTGATGAGTATTGTTCCTGTGTGACAATGATCTATATTGATGAGTATTGTTCCTGTGTGACAATGATCTATATTGATGAGTATTGTTCCTGTGTGACAATGATCTATATTGATGGGTGAGCATCTTTCCTGTGTGACAATGGTCTATATTGATGAATGAGCATCTTTCTTGTGTGACAATGGTCTATATCGATGAGTGAGTATTCTTCCTGTGTGATAATGGTCTATATTGATGAGTATTCTTCCTGTGTGATAATGGTCTACATTGATGAGTGAGGCCTGTTCCTGTGTGACACTTGTCTATATTGATGAGTGAGTATTCTTCCTGTGTGATAATGGTCTATATTGATGAGTATTGTTCCTGTGTGACAATGGTCTACATTGATGAGTATTGTTCCTGTGTGACAGTGGTCTACATTGATGAGTGAGGCCTGTTCCTGTGTGACACTAGCCTACATTGATGAGTATTCTTTCTGTGTGATAATGGTCTATATTGATGAGTGAGGCCTATTCCTGTGTGACACTAGTCTACATTGATGAGTGAGTATTCTTCCTGTGTGACAATGGTCTATATTGATGAGTATTGTTCCTGTGTGACAATGATCTACATTGATGAGTGAGCCCTTTTCCTGTGTGACAATGGTCTATATTGATGAGTATTGTTCCTGTGTGACAATGGTCTATATTGATGAGTATTGTTCCTGTGTGACAATGGTCTATAGCAATGCGTGAGTCTTACTCCTACCTGTGTGATGGCTGTTGGATGGTTTGCACGGTTTGAGATGGTTGCTCCAGTAACGTGAAGAGAGAACCCTTCTCCCTGGGACTGAATAGCACTTGGACAGAATCAGACACCATCTCCCATGGGAGATCCAAGAAGGCCTGAGGTTGGAGGGAGTACACTGTGTCCAGATGTACAGATGCCAGCTTAAGTGCCAAGAGACTGCTGAGGAGTGAGTGAGAGAATGAGGCTGGTCCTAATTTCTGAGAGAGGATTAACTTCACAATGTCCGCTGAGAGTCTCACTGCATGTATCAGTGAATGTTTGTGCACCCCATCCCAGTTCAGGACAGTTAGGCAGTAGCGCAAGAGCTGTAATGTCCTATAGATCCCAGGGCTCCTCCTCAGGGCTTTCTTCACCATTTTATTCTTCATCTTTATGGCCGAGCTCAGGAGAGTGGCTGGGGCAAACGGTAGAAGGCAGGCAAACTGCAGGAAGGCCCGAACTGTGTATTGAAGCAGCAGGTCCTTACCCTCTATGCCCTTCACAGAAACTACCATGCTCCAGGCTGTCAACAGGCTGTTCTGGATCTGTCTGAGTTTAGCCTCGCAATGGTCTGCTTGTTCTCCCTGCTTGGCATGGAGGGTGTCAAACATGGAGGCGAATTCCAGGTGGCCCTGTTCCATGGTGCTGGGATGAGAGCTCTGAAACCTGTGGTAATCAGTAAGGTATGGAGTAGCATCAGCAGAATCATCATCTTCATCAGCCTGCAAAACAAAAATAGATCAAACCACGGCAAGGAAACAAATACAGCAGCTCTCTCAGGATCTGCGAGGGAAAGGATAGGGACCGGATTTGAGTGGAAACCTCTCATTAGCCCCACTACTGGGCCTCTGCACACAGTCTAGACTGTAATTACGTTTTGTTTTGGCTAAGATAGAAGATCCTAACTGTCTGCTTCTGTGGATATTAATGATTTTTTTTCCATTCATTCACGGGATGTGGGCTTCACTGGCTGGGCCAGCATTTATTGCCCGTCCCTAGTTGCCCATGAGGTGGTGGTGAGCTGCCTTCTTGAACTGCTGCAGTCCATGTGGTGTAGGTACACCCACAGTGCTGTTAGGAAGGGGGTTCCAGGATTTTGACCCAGCGACAGTGAAGGAATGGCGATATATTTCCAAGTCAGGATGGTGAGTGGCTTGGAGGGGAACTTCCAGGTGATGGTGTTCCCATCTATCTGCTGCTCTTGTCCTTCTAGATGGTAGTGGTCATGGGTTTGGAAGGTGCTGTCGATGGAGCCTTGGTGAATATTAAAGATCCCAACGCACTAATATTCCTCCCTCAATCATCCCTATCATAAAACGGTTCATTTATGTCATGGTTGTGCATGAAAATATCTACCTCATTTACCTCCACAGTCAGGGCACTTTAAATCAGGTATTCTAGCTAAAGTTCTTTGAAATGTATGGGAAAGATAGTAAAAACCTGCACATACACAACACCTTCAACTTCCTTGGGATGTCCTGAAGCATTTCCCAGCTGAGGAACCTGATGCAAAAAGCAATCACTGTTGTTTTGTAAGAAAACCCTGCGTCTATTTGCACACAGTAAGTCCCAAAGAACAGAAATCAGCTGTATGACCAGATGAGGGGCTCAACTTTTCCAGCAGCCCCTGTTGACATTGGGTAGATGTTGGGGCAGTGCGGGTCGGGAATCGGTGCGGGTCGGGAATCGGAGTGGGTCGGGAATCGGTGCGGGTCGGGAATCGGAGTGGGTCGGGAATCGGAGTGGGTCGGGAATCAGTGCAGGTCGGGAATCAGTGAAGGTCGGGAATCAGTGAGGGTCGGGAATCGGTGAGGGTCGGGAATCGGTGAAGGTCGGGAATCAGTGAAGGTCGGGAATCGGTGAGGGTCGGGAATCGGTGAAGGTCGGGAATCAGTGAAGGTTGGGAATCAGTGAAGGTTGGGAATCAGTGCTCGATACTGTCTGCCCATATGGGATGGTATTCATGCAAATGGATGAGACTGAGGGAGGCACTGTCTTGGTCCAGGGTGCCCAGCACTGGACCATTTGCAGAGGATCGCTCTTTGGGAAGAGGACCATGCAAACAATCTTATAGGTCCCGTCAGTGAGGTTTTGATGTTATTGGCTAGCAGCTCAGGCCTGGCCTTCTGCTACCTCTGACTCCCTCCCCTCCCCCCGAGGCCTCTGCAATCAGGTCTTCCCCTCACCAAAGGTCAGATTCCTGCACAGCAAATGACCAGGAGCTGGAAATGCAGCTGGGAACAGGGTGATCACCAGGTGAGCAGAAGTTCCGCTGCAACCCAGATATGGACTAAGACAAGTCAGTTTTTCGTGGTTCCACTGGCCTGGATTAATAATCTGGAGAATGAGTTCAAATCCCACTATCAGTTTGAGAATCTGAATTCAGTTTAAACAAATCCGGAAATAAGAAGGGACCATGAAGCTGTCAGATTGTTGTTAAACGCCACTGACTCATGTTCCTTCAGGGAAGGGACCCTGCTGTTCCATACTCGGTCTGGGCCCTGTCCTACTCCAGTCCCACAGCAACAGGTAACAATGCTCATCACTTCTCCATGTTGTAAGAATCCTGGGAAGTGCCCACATCAGGTTTTCTTGCTGATTGTCAAATGACTGATTGATTGCGAACTTGAGGTTTCATGAGTTGTGATACGATAATGCTCATACTGAACTATACTTTTAATCCTGTTTGTGATATATTCTGGGTGAAAGTGGTTGAGAGATGAAAGGATAGGAAAATGTGGTTTGAACCATCACTGATCAAATGTCTTACTGGCCTGAAAGGTGTGAAAGGAGCTAAATTGTCAACAAGTAAAAAATCTGGTAGCGTGTGGAAACAAAGACAGCTTGTTGTGCAGGAACTATTGTCATTTCAAATCATTTTGGAACTTGAGATTATGGGTTCATTGACCCCGATAGCCTAAATGCCCTCAGGACTCACTATCACCTCTTGCTTGAAAGAAGGTGATTGCTCAGGAATGATCCCCTCTCCAGAGACACAACAACCTACACACGCTATGGTTAGTGAAGTGTGGACTACAATTCTGCAGTACCCATGTTGCTCCAGCAGAAACACTGCTGCATGAGCTCATTGGTCCCTCTCGTCAGAGCCGATCACAATAACATCTGCTCAAACCCTGCAAGGTGATTTTAACACTATACAAGAGCTAGCATGCAGATAGCACTTGCCTTTGGACTGCAATGTTTCATTGACATGAGCTGTACCTGACCACTTGCTGGTGTCTCATCCTGTAAGAACGAAGGGGGCATCCATGGTCCAGGCCCCTGTGTATCCCGTCCCTGCAGGACACTTCTTCTTAGGGAAGACATGGGCTGTAACTTCACATCTTTGGCCTGCGGACAGTTTGCACCAGAGAATAAGCATGGATTAAGTGAAAGCAGGCCATTTCTGACTAACTCAGAGACGTTTCTCAGGCATGGGGCAGTGGGGAGTCCCTATTGATGTTTCTATATGGGGAATTAGAGGGAACATTATGGGCCAAATCTTCCGGTCTCTGGATCTTCGGAGACAGGACATGTGACTGAGATGCTTATCGGGACCCAGCGGAATTCCTGCAGGATAAGGGGCAGGTCATTTAAGACTGAGATGAGGAGATTTTTTCACTCGGAGGGTGGTGAGTCTTTGGAATTCTCAGCCCAGGAGGGCTGTGGAAGCTCAGTCATTGAGCATGTCCAAAATATAAATCGACAGATTTCTAGAGACCAACAACATCGAAGGATATGGGGATTGTGGGAAAGTGGCGTTGAGGTAGATATCAGCCATGATCTAACTGAACGGCGCAGCAGGATTGACGAGCTCAATGGCCTCCTCCTGTCCCTCTCTTCCTACAGCTAGGAGTCTTCCCTGACTCTACTCTGCATCAACAGATTTCCCTGAGGGTTGCTGCATTTCTGGAAAAGCCAAGCTTGGAAGGTCCTGGAAGAAATCGTGTCAGGGGAACGTTTGAGCGGAGCAGCAAACTGACAGTGGCTGCCGCTCCTCCTCCAGATCATTGAATGTGTCAATAATTGGTTTGGGAGGTGGGAGACAGAGCGTCAGGAGAAAGGGTTTGTTCTTTGATTGGCAGGTTTGATGAGTGATGTACCGCAGAAAGCTGTTCACTATACATAATAATGACTTGGTTGGGGAAAGAGTTCTACATCCACTGGCAGTTGGCACCGAGTTAAGAGAAGTCTAGAGTTTTTTTTATTTTTGGTGTGGGTGTCGCTGGTTAGACCAGCATTTATTGCCCATCCCTAATTGCCCTTGAGAAGGTAGGGGTGAACTACCTCCTTAGAACCGCTGCAGTTCCTGTGGTGTAGGTACACCCACAGTGCTGTTAGGGAGGAAGTTCCAGGATTTTGACCTAAAACATGAGGAAGGAGTTACAAAGGGACATAAACAGAGTGTGCGTGTGTAATGCCAGCAGGCAGAGCTCATCCGGTGAGGTCTTTGTCACTTTGGATCGGAGAAACAAAAATTGGGATATTTTCTTAATGTGAGAGACTAGGAGCAGAAAATGGATGTAGGTGTCCAGAAATATAAATCACTAAAAGCTAGCACATTTCCAAAGAACAGTCATGTTGAATTTGAAAGGTTAACTCTGTTTCTCTCTCCACAGAGGCTGTTAGACCTGCTGACTTTTTCCAGCATTTTATGTTTTTGCTTCAGATTTCCAGCATCTGCGGTATTTTGCTTTTATCTCAGTATTTATGGTTACCACTAGTTCTGTACCTCAGAGTTCATCAGTAAGTGTTGTACATCATCGAGATCCTGGGTCACCTCGAGCAAAAGGGTCTTGAGAACAGACCACGCAGAATAATTCTCTGCAAAACGTAGCACAGTGAACATGTAACCATCTGATACAATGAGGTAGGGTAAGCGGGGGTGAGCTGCCAGGGAGAAACGCTGTCTCATTGAGTCACTTTCTGAGGTAGAAGAGCCAGCAGACCCGGTATGTTCCACATTCAATAGCAGGGACTGAGCTTGTCTGGAAAACAGAATAGCATTAAATAAAATACATGTGTTGTCCTATTAAAAACACTGTCCCATGGTAGGTAAAGCATGGGTTACATTCAGAGTAAAGCTCCCTCTACACTGTCCCCATCAAACACTCCCAGGACAGGTACAGCACGGGGTCAGATACAGAGTAAAGCTCCCTCTACACTGTCCCCATCAAACACTCCCAGGACAGGTACAGCACGGGGTTAGATACAGAGTAAAGCTCCCTCTACACTGTCCCCATCAAACACTCCCAGGACAGGTACAGCACGGGGTTAGATACAGAGTAAAGCTCCCTCTACTCTGTCCCCATCAAACACTCCCAGGACAGGTACAGCACGAGGTTAGATACAGAGTAAAGCTCCTTCTACACTTTCCCAATCAAACACTCCCAGGGCAGGTACTGCACAGGGTTAGATAGAGAGTAAAGCTCCCTCTACACTGTCTCCATCAAACACTCCCAGGACAGGTACAGCACGGCGTTAGATACAGAGTAAAGCTCCCACTACACTGTCCCCATCAAATACTCCCAGGACAGGAAGAGAGACTTACATTCATCTATATTTCTTTCATTAAAAGAATAGCCAGCATTTAGTTCCCATCCTCAGTGCAACAGCTGAGTGGCTCGGACGGCCATTTCCAAGGCTGTTAAGAGTCAACCACATTATGCATCTGGATTCATATATAGGACAGCTCAGGCTGGCAGGTTTCCTTCCCACACGGACCTCGGATTTTACAACAATCCCAGTTGTTTCAAGGATACCAGCTTTTCATTGGGGATTAATCTGATTCAATGAATTTTTTTTTAATTCCCCAGCTGCCATAGTGGGATTTGAACTCATGTCTTCACATCATTCGTCCAAACCTATGGGTCACCAGTCCAGGAGCCTAACCGTTATCCTACAGCAGGATGTACAAAGTGCTTTATAGACAATAATGTATTTATAAAAGGTCGTCTATTATGGGAAATACATCAATATGATCGGCGCAGGCTTGGAGGGCCGAAGGGCCTGTTCCTGTGCTGTACTTTTCTTTGTTCTTTGAATTTGCACACAAGATCCCACAAACCAAACATAAAGAGGCAGACCAGATAATCTGTTTGTTGCTTTTCTTAAGTAATGTTGGTGGAGCAATATTGTTCAGGAACACTCCCGCATCTTTTCAAATGTGTCATGTGATATTTTACATCCAGCTGAGAGGATCAGAGGTAGACAGGGCATCAGTTTATCATCTCATCTGACCAGCGTTAGGTGTGCTTTAGTGAGTAGCACTCTTGCATTTGAGACAGGAGGTAATGGGTTGATGACAGTGCAGTGCTCCCTCAGTACTGACCCTCCGACAGTGCAGCACTCCCTCAGTACTGACCCTCTGACAGTGCAGCACTCCCTCAGTACTGACCCTCCGACAGTGCAGCACTCCCTCAGTACTGACCTTCTGACAGTGCAGCACTCCCTCAGTACTGACCCTCTGACAGTGCAGTACTCCCTCAGTACTGACCCTCTGACAGTGCAGCACTCCCTCAGTACAGACCCTCTGACAGTGCAGCACTCCCTCAGTACTGACCTTCTGACAGTGCGGCACTCCCTCAGTACTGACCCTCCGACAGTGCTGCACTCCCTCAGTACTGACCTTCTGACAGTGCGGCACTCCCTCAGTACTGACCCTCTGACAGTGCAGCACTCCCTCAGTACTGACCCTCTGACAGTGCAGCACTCCCTCAGTACTGACCTTCTGACAGTGCAGCACTCCCTCAGTACTGACCCTCTGACAGTGCAGCACTCCCTCAGTACTGACCTTCTGACAGTGCAGCACTCCCTCAGTACTGACCTTCTGACAGTGCAGCACTCCCTCAGTACTGACCTTATGACAGTGCGGCGCTCCCTCAGTACTGACCCTCTGACAGTGCAGCACTCCCTCAGTACTGACCCTCCGACAGTGCAGCGCTCCCACCGTACTGACCCTCCGGCAGTGTGGCTCCCCCTCAGTACTGATCCTCTGGCAGTGCGGCGTTCCCTCAGTACTGACCCTCTGAAAGTGCGGTGCTCGCTCAGTACTAACCCTCCGACAGTGTGGCACTCCCTCAGTACTGACCCTCCAGCAGTGCGGCGCTCCCTCAGTACTGACCCTCCGACAGTGTGGCACTCCCACAGTACTGACCCTCCAGCAGTGCGGCGCTCCCTCAGTACTGACCCTCCGACAGTGTGGCACTCCCTCAATACTGACCCTCCAGCAGTGCGGCGCTCCCTCAGTGCCTCATTAGGAGTGTAGCCTAGATTCTGCACTCATTTCTCTATAATGCATCTTCAACCCATGACCTCCTGCCTCGAATGCAAGAGTGCTATTTACTGAAGCACAGCTAACACTGTACAAATACAGTGATTCCCATCTGTATTGCTCTTTCAGCCTGTCAGTAGTTCTTTTAAAGAGAATAGTTGTATTGTGGAGGTGATAGAAATGTTACTGCTGACTGTACCTGTAGGTGATTAATGGGTGGAGTGGGATGTACTCAGCAGGCCCAAACTCTACAGAGCAGCCGAATGTGGTGATGGTAACCAGCTCACCGAGACGGGACATTAACAGCAGGGCCCCACGTTTCAACATACAGGCCAAGAAGAGACCATCATGTGTCCAGCTCACTGCACCTACCCAGTAAGACCTGAGGAAGCAAAATACACAAAACTTATTTTCAACACTGCATCAGACCACAGTCCTGTGTAGAGCACAGGTCAGAGCAGCCTTACCACCCAGCTGGGGAGGGGGTGGAGGCATGACCTCCTGGTTAGGGGCTGGGGGTGGACCTGACCTCCCTGTTACAGGCACCCTATACTCTCACGGTTATTGGTGCAGTGACCTGATTAGAGCCTCACTCTGATCTTGAGCTCAGTGATGTGATTGATCCCATCCACACAATCAGCTCAATGCAACCAGGAATGGCCAACAAAAGCTGCCAGAGCAGCCCACACACACACATCCCTCCCCTCTCACTCAACTTTGATCCAGAGCGACTCAAACCTCCAACTCCCCAGCCCCTGCCCTTGCTTGTTTTCAGCGTAGTACAGTGTATGGTCCCTGTGTCACACAGTTCAAGGTCACAGGTCAACTCAACTTCCCCAGAGTAGTGGTAGGAAAGTACTTTTTATAGCCTCATGACATCCCGAAGCACTGCATAGCTATAATAGTTACTTCTGAAGTGCAGTCAATTGTTGTAAGGTACTCTGCACCAATTTACACACAGAAAACTCAGACAAATGAGCAATGTGAGATGACAGATCACATTTTAGTGGTGTTGGGTCAGGGATAAATATTTGCACCAGAAACACATGCAAGAACTCCACTGCATTTCTATGAATAGTAGCTCACCATCTTTTACATAGAGCCTGAGCAGGGCCTCAGTTTGGGGTTGGGGGTCATGCATGTGGCAAGGGACAGTTGCACTGAGACTACACACAAGCAAATAGCTCACAGGGCTGTGTGTGTCAGACACTGGCAGATTGCCGAGTGGTTCACCAGTGTGATACACCATCTAACCCTATACCTCAAAACCCCATTGCCACATGAGTAACGTGGTCACATACCTGAGAAACCTAACTGGCACAGGCTGACCATTACAACCACAACCTCGCAGGCTGCTCGACACTGCCACACATTTCAACGGGTTCACAAACAGCACCTGAGTGGCCTGCAAACAAAACACAAAACAGCAGTGACAAGAGTGGGGCGGAGATGTGCACGCACAGAGACACACGCATGCACACTGGAGCTCAACGTAAACACATACACATTCTTAAAAACATGCACACAAACACACCTGCACACGCAAACACAGGCACATACACAGAGGCATCTATACACATACACGCACATACAGGCACGTTTACACACACATGTACACACATGCCGGATTTCCCGTGAAATCAGCAAAGTCTGAAAGTGAGTGGGGAAAGCAGCGATGAGCCGACGGCAGCAATGGTGGCTTTTCTCACCCTATCATGCGCCACTTTGCTGAAAAAAATCGAGAGGCGTGGGTTTCACGCTGGATTGCTGGTGGGGAAACCTCTGATTCACCCACCCTGCCATCACCTCAGGCCTTCTGTAATCCAGGCACCATATTTAAAGGTTGCCCCTGCATAGAGCTGGCACTCTCTAAGGAATCGGAAGCTGCTCGAAAGTCATGGCTGCCAAAGGGAGGAAACAAACTGCCCCGAAATTCAGTGTCGCCTCTTGAGCATCTGCTGAACACAGTGGAGGCTGCCACATAGTCCTCTCCCCCTGCTCTGGGTGAGGAACCTCATCCAAGGTGACAAATCCAGCATGGGAGGCAGTGGCAGCGGCGGTGAGCACCAATGCCCTGCAAAAGAGGACAGCTACCCAGTGCAGGAAGAGGATAAGTGATCTCCTCTGTTCCACCAGGGTAAGTCACCCTTCTCATTACCCTCAACTCACACATTCACAAACCCATTAGACGTCCACAGGGATGTCACTCGCTGCCAGTTCAAAGGACATCACCATTCACTCTCTCACACACACCCTCATCTCTTCTGGGGATCGTCTTCTCATCCTGTCCATGGCACCACTCACCACCCGCACATGCCAAACAGAATGCAGCTAACTAACAAATGAAGACTTGGAGTTCCGTGAGAGGGGAGTTTTAAGTGTTAATTTTGTTCTTAAATTTTCCTCTTAAAATCGAATCTAATCTGTAATTAGCAGTAATGGAAAGTACTGTGTAGGCAGGCTAAGTTCTTTCTTTCTTGCAGTTTAGACAGGGTAAACTCACTCTCAGTTGTAGGAGCTGAGTAGTTAATGAGCTAACTGCTTGAATCTGATTCCTGTCGCCCCAGTTCAGTTTACTATAAATACAGGGTTCTTTAGTGTAGCTGGCAAACTGAGAGAAGGCTTGGGAGTTTGGTGAGAGGGGAGTTGGGAGAAGGAGTTGTTTATTTTCTCACCCAACAGAAATTGGTTCTTGCTCTACAACAGGGAAAGGAACTAGCTATTTGGTGAGTATCTGGTATGTGCTAAGTTCTATCCTATCCCTAATGTTTAAAATAGTACATAATTTAGTGGTAAAGTTAATAAAATATATAAGAAAGCAACATAAATAAGTGATTAATATAACTAAGTAATTATTTGAAACGCATTAAGGATGGTAGGACAGGTGATGTGTCGAGGCTGCAGCATGTGGGAGCTCCTGGATTAACATTGTGATCCAGGGCAAACACGTCTGCAGTAAGTGTTTGTGACTTGAGAAGCTTCAGCTCAGAGTCATTGAGCTGGAGGCTGAGCTGCAGACACTGCGGCACATCAGGGAGGGGGAAAGTTACCTGGATGCTTTATAACAGGAGGCAGTCACACCACTAACAATAGGATCTTCTGATTTAGTCAGCGGCCAGGGACAGGAGGGTGTGACTGCGAGTGAGGCAGGTAAGGGGGCCTAGAGGGCAGGAGTGTCAGCCTCTGCAATTGTACAACAGGTTTAAGGTTTTCTCAGCTTGTTTGGATGAGAATGGGGGCTACAGGATGAAGGAACAAACTGACCATGACACTGTGGTACAGGAAGCCATCCAAGTGGGAGGAACAAGAAGGAATGTAGTGGGAGTAGGGGACAGTACGGTGAGGGGAATTGACATTTTTCTCAGAAGCAAAGAGCGAGAGTCCAGGCGGTTGTGTTGCCTGCCCAGTGCCAGGGTTCAGGACATCTGCTCAGGGCTGGAGAGGAACTTGCAGTGGGAGTGGGGAAGATCCAGTGGTTATGGTCCACGTAGGTACCAACAACACAGGAAGGAGGCTCTGCAGAGTCAGTATGACGAGCTAGGCACTAAATTAAGAAGCAGAACCTCAAAGGTAATCATTCCTGGATTATTACCTCAGCAACGTGCAAATTGTCACAGGGCAAATAAGATTAGAGAAGTCAATGTGTGACTCAAAGACTGGGTGTGGGAGAAGTGGGTTCCGGTTTGTGGGGCACTGGCTCCAGTACTGGGGAAAGTGGGATCTGTACCGTTGGGATGGTCCACACCTGAACCGTACAGGGGCTGGTGTCCTCGTGAGCCACATAACTAGGAAAACAGAGAGGGTTTTATACTGATTAGTGGGGGCAAGGGATCAAATTTGCAAAGATATGGTAAACCAAAGAGTAGAGACAAGGCAAGAGGGACAGGTATTAATATGGGAAATGAAACTGACTGTGACAGAAAGGGACAGAGAGTACAAAACTAAGAGTAAATCAGCAGATAAGGGCAGACGCTACAAAAATAATAAAAGCACAAAACTAAAGGCTCTGTATCTAAACGTAGCATTCGAAACAAAACAGATGAACTGATAGCACAAATAGAAATAAATAAATACAATCTGACAGACATTACAGAGACATGGCTACAGGATGATATAGACTGGGATCTGAATATTGAAGGGTAGGTGACATTTAGGAAAGACAGGAAGTTAGGAAAAGGTGGAGGGGTGCCTCTGTTAATTAATGATGGTATTAGCACAGAAAAGAGGGATGACCTAAATTCAGGAAACAAGGAAGTAGAAGCAGTTTGGGTTGAGATGAGGAATGATAAAGGCCAGAAGTCACTTGTGGGAGTGGTGTACAGGCTCCTAATTGTAACTACACAGTAGGACAGAGTATAAAAGAAGAGATAATGGGAGCTTGCCAGAAAGATATAGCAATAATCATGGGGGATTTTAATCTACGTATAGATTGGAAAAAATCAGATGGGTAAAGGTAGCATAGATGAGGAATTCATAGAATGTTTTCAGGATAGTTTCTTAGAACTGCACGTTCTGGAGCCATCCAGAGAGCAGGATATACTAGACCTGGTATTGTGCAATGAGACAGGATTAATTGATAACCTCATAGTGAAGGTGCCTGTAGGTAGCAGCTATCATAATATAATTGAATTTTACATTCATTTTGAGAGAGAAACGAGTGCGTCCAGGACTAGTATTTTAAACTTAAATAGGGGCAGTTATGAGGGTATGAAAGCAGAGCTCGCTAGAGTGAACTGGTAAATGAGGTTAAGGAAGGTCAACAGAAGTTCAGTGGCAGACATTTAAAGGGAAATTTCAGAATACACAGAATATACACATTCCGATGAGAAAGAAAAATTCCAAGGGGAGGGTCCACCATCCATGGTTAACTAAAAAAGTTAAAGGCAGTATGGAACTTGAAGAAGAAGCATATAATTACACAAAGATGGGTGGCAGGTCAGAAGATTGAAAAGAATATAAAGAACAGCAAAGAATGACAAAAAGATTAAGGAGGGAAAAGTTAGAGTAAGAGAAAAAGCTAACTAATAATATAAAGACGGATAGTAAGAACTTCTATAGATATTTAAATAAGAAAAGAGTTAACAAAGTGAGTGTTGGTCTTATAGACAGCATGTCTGGGAAATTGTTAATGGAAAGTAGGGAGATGGTGGATGATTTAAACAGGTGTTTTGCTTCGGTCTTCACTATAGAGGACACAAGTAACATCCCAGGAATAGCTATAAATCAGGAAATGGGAGGGAGGGAGGAACTCAGGAAAATTACAGTCACCAGGGAAGTGGGACTGAGCAGATTGTTGGGCTGCGGGCTGACAAATCCCCAGGACCAGATGGACTTCACCCTAAGGTCTCAAAAGAAGTGGCTAGTGAGATAGTTGATGCACTGGTTTTAATTTTCCAAAATTCCCTAGATTCAGGGAAGATTCCATTAGATTGGAAAATAGCAAATGTAACTCCTCTATTCAAAAAGGAAGGGAGACAGAAAGCAGGAAACTACAGGCCAGTTAGTCTAACATCTGTCATAGGGAAAACGTTAGAATCTATTATTAAAGATGTTATAACAGGGCACTTTGAAAAATTCAAGGCACTCAGGCAGAGTCAACATGGTTTTGTGAAAGGGAAATCATGTTTAGCCAATTTATTGGAGTTGTCTAAAGGAGTCACATGTGCTGTGGATAAAGGGGGACTGGTGGATGTACTGTACTTAGATTTCCAGAAGGCATTTGATAAAGTGCCACAGCAAAGGCTATTGCAGAAAATAAAAGCTCATGGTGTGAGGAGTAACATATTGGCATGGATAGAAGATTGGCTGGCTAACAGGAAGCAGAGAGTTAGCATAAATGGGTCTTTTTCTGGTTGGCAGGATGTGACGAGTGGTGTACCACAGGGATCAGTGCTGGGGCCTCAACTTTTTACAATTTATATAAATGACTTGGATGAAGGGACCGAAGGGATGGTTGCTAAATTTGCTGATGACACAAAGGCAAGTAGGAAAGTAAATTGTGAAGAGGACATAAGGAGGCTACAAAGTGGCATAGATAGATTAAGTGAGTGGGCAAAGATCTGGCAAATAGAGTATAATGTGAGCAAAATGAAATCATTCATTTTGGCAGGAAGAATAAAAAAGCATATTATCTAAATGGTGTGAGATTGCAAATCTGAGATTCAGAGGGATCTGGGTGTCCTAGTGTATGAATCACAAAAGGTCAGTATGCAGGTACAGCAGGTAATTAGGAAAGCTAATAGAATGTTATTGTTTATTGTGAGGGGAATTGATTACAAAAGCAAGGAGGTTATGCTTGAGTTGTACAGGGCATTGGTGAGACCACATCTGGAGTACTGTGTACAGCACTGGTCTCCTTGCTTAAGGAAAGATGTAAATGCGTTAGCAGTTCAGAGAATGTTTACTAGACTAATACCTGAATTGGGGGGTTTTCTTATGAGTAAATATTGGACAGGTAGACTGTATCCACTGGAGTTTAGAAGAGTAAGAGGCAACTTAATTGAAACCTTTAAGATCCTGAGGGGTCTTGACAGGGTGGATGTGGAGAGGATGTTTCCTCTTGTGGGAGAATGTAGAACTAGGGGTCACTGCTTAAAAATAAGGGGTCACTCATTTAGGACAGGGATGAGGAAAAAAATTTTCTCTCAGAGGGTTGAGAGTCTCTTCCTCAAAAGGCAGTGGAAGCAGAATCATTGATTATTCTTAAGAAAGAGCGAGATAGATTCTTGATTAACAAGGGGGTGAAAGGTTATCGGGGGTAGACAGGAATGTGGAGTTGAGGTTACAATCAGATCAGCCATGATCTTATTGAATGGCGGAGAAGGCTGGAGGGGCCAAGTGACCTACTCCTGCTCCTAATTCATATGTTTTCATCTGCCCTGGCAGGCGTCCTGCTTACACTCTCTCCATCTGTTTTCATGCAGGACAAGCTGGCTCATAACAAAAAGAGGTCCTGGACTGGGGGTGGATTGCCCGAACTGAAGGTCCTGACCGACTTTGGGAATAGAGGCATCCAGCTTGCGGGTAAAGATCTGGACCAGTCCTGTGCTGACGGTGAGGTCGGCGGTGCTCAATCAAGTGAGGATCCAGCAGTGCAACATCCATCAGACAATCCTGCTGTGAGTGAGTTCCCCTGTTCTGCAGCCCCTGCCATGCACTAATGATCTCTCCTTTCTTTCGCAGGCACATCTGGGATGCATCCAACGCTGTTCTTGAGCCAGGTCCTTGACTCAAGCCCTGAAGACACTTAAGAAGAATCTGATGCCACCTTAATTGGAGACCCGTCACAGCGCTCACCCACACCCTCCACCAGTGCGCAGAGACACACCTCGGTGGGACCTAGTTCTAGAGTAGCCTCGGGGTCACAATCTGATGAGCACAGCGCACTGTCTGATCCACAGCAGGCGGAGACAGGGACATCCCAAGGTGCCAGAACTGGGAGGACTGCTCTAAGCCAAGAATCTGCTGAGTCCGAGTCTGATGAGGAGCCTCTGGACTCAGTTCTACCTCAGTTACTGGAGCTGCAAAGACAAGCTCGGAAACATCGGGAAGGGATGTCACCTGCACTCCTCAGATTGAAAGGCAAGATAGAGGAATCTGACCATCTTCAGATCAAGGTGATACCGCTGGCATGCCAACACACCAAAGTCAACACTAGTAGGGTGGCGGCCACCATGGAGACCTTGTTCCAGGACATCGGTCCTGCGCTGCTGCAGGAGCTGCACTCCATCGCTGAGGCACTTGCTGGCATCCATCAGTGTCAGCGCAAGGGGTGGCAGGGCATCTCGATCACTCCAGCTGCCCCTTCCTTTTGTGTGCGCACACACGCTGCCAGGTATACATGCACGCACGCACATGCAGGCAGGTATACTCATGCAGGCACGTATATATGTATACACACACACACATACACACAGGCAGGAATAAAGGCACGCACATGCAGCTATACACATGTACACACAAACATGCAGGCAGGTATACTCATGCAGGCACGTATATATGTATATACACACACACACACACACACACACACAGGCAGGAATAAAGGCACGCACATGCAGCTATACACATGTACACACAAACATGCAGGCAGGTATACACATGCACACACAGGCACATATATAAACACACACAGGCGTGCACACCGCTACACCCATGTGCACGCAGGCACACAGACATGCTTGTGTATGGCCTGCACTATTAGACACTTCTCATGAAGTGGTCTTCACCTGTTGCCCTTTATCTCTCTGCTGAGAGGTTTCTCACAGTAGCGAGTTTAACCAACATGGACATGCTTATCCACTTCGGTGTGAAAAACAGAATGGCAGAGTATTATTTAAATGGTGATAGATTGGGAAATGTTGATGTACAAAGGGATCTGGGTGTCCTTGTACACCAATCACTGAAAGCAAGCATGCAGGTGCAGCAAGCAGTCAAGAAGGCAAATGGTATGTTGGCCTTCATTGCGAGAGGACCTGAGTACAGGAGCAAGGATGTCTTACTGCAGCTGTACAGGGTCTTGGTGGGACCGCACCTGGAGTATTGTGTGCAGTTTTGGTCTCCTTATCTAAGAAAGGATATACTTGCCATAGAGAGAGTGCAGCGAAGGTTCACCAGACTGATTCCTGGGATGGCAGGATTGTCGTATGAGGGGAGATTGGGCCGACTAGGCCCTGTATTCACTGGAGTTTAGAAGAATGAGAGGAGATCTCATTAAAACATATAAAATTCTGACAGGGATGGACAGACTGGATGCAGGGATGATGTTTCCTCTGGCTGGGGTCTAGAACAAGGGGTCACAGTTCTAGGAAAGGGGGTAGATCATTTAGGACTGAGACAAGGAGAAACTTCTTCACCCAGAGGGTGGTGAACCTGTGAGATTCTCTACCACAGAGGCTGTGGAGGCCAAATCACTGAATATATTTAAGGAAGAAATAGATAGATTTCTGGACTCTAAAGGTTTCAATGGTTATGGGGAGAGAGCGGGAGTATGGTGTTGAGATAGAGGATCAACCATGATCATATTGAATGGTGGAGCAGTCTCGAAGTGCCAAATGACCTACTCCTAGTTTCTATGTTTTTACGTATGCACATGTGCACACATGCTGTGTATACGCACTTGGGCATGTATGTGCATACGTCTGAGAGAATGGTATGCTGAGGACACTCAGCTTCTGTGCCACCTCCACAGTCCAATGATGACTTGGAGAGGTCAGGAATAGTATGGAGCCTGTGGAACCATTAGCCAGGACAGGTTTGATGTGTAGCTGGATTAGGTGAGTGCATCAGTCTGAGGCACTGCGGAGCTGGGAGGAAAGGCAAAGAAAAGAAACAATAAGTAAGTGGTGGCCCTTTGACAATCCTACCCCACATGACAACCCAGTGAAAGAATACACAAGTAACCTTGGGATCATTCTGATTGATGATGACTGCAAGCACCAGCCCGTCCCTGGAGAAAGCTGCCAGCAGCGCTCCCCTCGATTTCACCGCAACACAACCTGGGATCAGAGCTCCTAACGAATGGGTCTGTGTTACCCACTGGACACAGAATGGGATAGCACTGCAAGGAAAGAGTCAGATGTGAACCTGAGGAGCAAACACTAATGTACAGACTAGCACAGTCTCACACACACACACACACACACACACACGTGTGTACACGACAGCATGCACTACATACGCACACGCCCATTCAGACTAACATCCACACAACTTCCCATTAACATATCCACCAATGCATGCACATATAAACCACATTGACAGTAGTGACACTCGCTGACACGAGCACACGAATACTCCTTATTAGGCAGCTACCACTAGGACCTAAGTGGAAACTCCTACCTGATGCACAGCTCCACCTGCTCCAGCCACTTCAATCTCAGTGTCGTCAGGACCAGAGCCTCTCCACGTGTAAAGACAAAGGAGCAGAAGCAGCAGTCACCCAGCATCTGCATACAAACACATGGACAGCAATGGCTCATTACAGTAACATCGTTCAGCGTCAGTGTGGAGTCTAAACATTTCGCATTTATATAAGCAGCTCGAACAAAGCACACACCCCCGCCCCCCGGCCCCCACCACCACCACCGAGGTTCATGTGATCGACAGTGAGATATGGCACATTACAAGTCATAAGTGAATCTTCAATGTTTCTGTGAATCATGGCTGTTCACTTCCTGATGGGAGAGAATCTCTCACTATAGAGGATACACAGCAATGTGCAGCTTCTCTTTTCAAACACCAATGATCCCCACTACCTGGATAAATGACACCTATAAGACCATAAGACTTAGGAGCAGAAATTAGGCCATTCGGCCCATCGAGTCTGCTCTGCCATTCAATCATGGCTGATAAGTTTCTCAACCCCATTCTCCCACCTTCTCCCCGTAACCTTTGATCCCCTTACCAATCAAGAACCTATCTATCTCGGTCTTAAATACACTCAATGACCTGGCCTCCACAGCCTTCTGTGGCAATGAATTCCATAGATTCACCACTCTCTGGCTAAAGAAGTTTCTCCTCATCTCTGTTCTAAAAGGTCTTCCCTTTACTCTGAGGCTGTGCCCTCGGGTCCTAGTCTCTCCTACTAATGGAAACATCTTCCCCACGTCCACTCTATCCAGGCCTTTCAGTATTTTGTAAGTTTCAATCAGATCCCCCCTCATCCTTCTAAACTCCATCGAGTATAGACCCAGAGTCCTCAAACGTTCCTCATATGTTAAGCCTTTCATTCCTGGGATCATTCTCGTGAACCTCCTCTGGACCCTCTCCAGGGCCAGCACATCCTTCCTGAGATACGAGGCCCAAAACTACTCACAATTTTGTGGAGGGTTATTTACTGAGCTCTTATTGGCTACACACTCAATTTGCATAGTTCATGGCTGCAGAAGTTTGGTCTGAATCAGTGGTCCGTACAGTAAGGCTCTCTCAGCCTGGCTCTGTGCTAGGAACAGTCGGCTTCCTGACATGGGGTAGCACAGCTACCTTTTGAAGTCCACTTTGATTGGGAGATGCCTGCTGTGGGTAGAAGTGTGATAGGTTTCTCTCAGCCCACTGAGTTTGATGGTATATGGTGCAGGCCCAGGTTTGATACATCAGCAGAATTGGACTTTCAAAGAAATGCAAACTGGCCAGGTGTAATTTTGTGGAATTTGCTCCTCTCCTTCTCCACAAACTACAAGTTGAACCTGGGACATGCAGAATCTGTCTTGGTCAGCATCACTCCCAGTAGTGGCTGCAGCTGAATAGTAATACACTGTTGTGAAGTACTGTGGGTCTTGGTAGCGTGCTACATAAACACATCATGCCACGCCAAGGAGAATCAGCACTGAGCTCGCAATGTGTTTACAGGTGGCGATGAACTCACCTCATCAGTGTGGAAGATAGCGTGTATGGTGCTGTCCTTATCCTCAGCCTGGGGAAGCTTGGCTTGATCATCCACCATTACTTGGGCCCACCTGCCACTGAGCTGAGAGCCAGGAACAGTCGACAAGTCTCGCTTCTCACCACTTTCCCAGAGGAACACTGTACCAGTCTGACTGACCACGAGAACTCTCTTTCCATCCCTCGACACAAACAGGAACAGCTTAGTAGCAGACTCTGAGAGAGAGAGATAGGGAAGAACAGAAATACACAAGGGAGAGAACAAAAACAACTCAATGTCACATTATACAGCAATTAGCATTTGACAAGGTAGACAGCAGTTTGAGTATGTCAGTCAAGCACCAATATCCAATGACCAAGGATTGTGTTGAGCACTCGGGCCCCTTTATAGGCAGCTAGTTAGACCATGCTAGTACTATCCCCTCCTGTTTGGTTCAGTCCAGACAGTTGTTCAAGGAGTAAGTCCACCAGCGATTGGTAATGACACTGATATCCTCAGAACAAGCCCCTCAAACACTGGGCGCAAGGTTGATTGTGAGAGAGGCCACATCTTGAAGCCCGGGTGAGTTGCATTCCATATTGAGGGAAATCTCCTTGAGGGGTGTTATAATTGACCTCAGTGAGACCCAGGCTGGAAAGAGGATCAACCAGGCCGAGCTGCTCCTGTTCACTGAATGACAAGCCACGAGAGTGAGAGAACTGCTTCACACTCGGCTGTCATGGTCACCCAGCTGAATACCCACAAGTGTGGCTAGTGCATTATAGTAACACAGGCCAGGGAAAGCTTGTGGGACCTTATCGGAGTAGTAGCCAGCATCTTCGGGGGGGGGCGTGGGGGAAGGTCCTGGCTTTGTTCCTCTTGGCAACCCTTCCAGCAATCCCCAAAATCCTCAACAACAAACAATTCAAGCTTCCTACCCTGGGCAACCGCTGCCACTGCACACACGCCTGCCACAGCGGCAACAGTCTTCAAACAGTCTCCATCCTTCTTCCACAGGAAGAGTTCTCCAGTATTCAGCAGCCCTGCCAGCCAAGAACCTGCACAAACACAAAGAAAGCAGCAGAGAGACAGAGCTGTCACAGCCCCTCGCCCGCAACACGCGCTCGTTCGCCCGCGTGCAGCCCTCGCTCGCCCCCACACGCAGCCCTCGCTCGCCCGCACGCAGCCCTCGCTCGCCCCCGCACGCAGCCCTCGCTCGCCCCCACACGCAGCCCTCGCTCGCCCACACGCAGCCCTCGCTCGCCACCACACGCAGCCCTCGCTCGCCCACACGCAGCCCTCGCTCGCCCACACGCAGCCCTCGCTCGCCCCCACACGCAGCCCTCGCTCGCCCACACGCAGCCCTCGCTTGCCCCCACACGCAGCCCTCGCTCGCCCGCACGCAGCCCTCGCTCGCCCCCACACGCAGCCCTCGCCCGCACGCAGCCCTCGCTCGCCACCACACGCAGCCCTCGCTCGCCCCCACACGCAGCCCTCGCTCGCCCCCACACGCAGCGCTCGCTCGCCCACACGCAGCCCTCGCTCGCCACCACACGCAGCCCTCGCTCGCCCACACGCAGCCCTCGCTCGCCCACACGCACAAAACACACATACACAATTAACAGCGATAACTCCTCTGCGCTTCGGCAAAATGGTGTCATGGATCTATTATGTCCACCTAAGAGGTGACATGGAACTTCGGTTTAACATCTCATCTGAAAGATGGCACCTCCAACAGTGCAGCACTCCCTCAGTACTGACCCTCCAACAGTGCAGCACTCCCTCAGTACTGACCCTCTGACAGTGCAGCACTCCCTCAGTACTGACCCTCCAACAGTGCAGCACTCCCTCAGTACTGACCCTCTGACAGTGCAGCACTCCCTCAGTACTGACACTCCGACAGTGCAGCACTCCCTCAGTACTGACCCTCCAACAGTGCAGCACTCCCTCAGTACTGACACTCCGACAATGCAGCACTCCCTCAGTACTGACCCTCTGACAGTGCAGCACTCCCTCAGTACTGATCCTCTGACAGTGCAACATTCCCTCAGTACTGACCCTCTGACAGTGCAGCACTCCCTCAGTACTGACCCTCCAACAGTGCAGCACTCCCTCAGTACTGATCCTCTGACAGTGCAGCACTCCCTCAGTACTGACCCTCTGACAGTGCAGCACTCCCTCAGTACTGACCTTCCAACAGTGCAGCACTCCCTCAGTACTGACCCTCTGACAGTGCAGCACCCCCTCAGTACTGCACTAAAATGTCATCCATAATTTCTGTGCTCAAGCCATGGAGTGTGACATGAACCTGGAACCTTGTGACTCATATGCAAGTGTGCTACCAACTGAGCCACAGCTGACAGACAAATGGGGTGTTAATGTGGGGGTATTTTGCTCGTAGCAATTGAGGGAGTAACGTCCTCCTAGGAGCACTTGGGCTTTTCCTGAACATACGCAGCCATTATTGAAGCACACAGTGAACTGAGAGAGACTGCACTGAGTTACAGGAGACACTGAATCCCAGTGCATCAATAGTTCAGCGTATTTTACTGGTCGGGAATGTGCAACGTGATGGGACAATTTTTCGCTGGCTGGGCCAACATTCATTACCCATCCCTAGTTGCCCTTGAGAAGGTGGTGGTGAGCTGCCTTCTTGAGCCGCTGCAGTCCATGTGGTGCAGGTACACCCACAGTGCTGTTAGGGAGGGAGTTCCAGGATTTTCACCCAGCGACAGGGAAGGAACAAATACAAAGAGACCCTGAAATTGATCATCTCAGCGGCTCATCACTGTCTCCAATTTACCATTAGCAGAGGTGGTAACGCTCAGCATGTTCTTCAGCAGTGGCTGCAGTTTAGGTATCTTCCTCTGTGTCCTCCCTGTTGACAGAGTGAGGATGCTCAATCGATGGTCATCTGACAGCAGAACGGCCTCTTTCTCCTGAACAGAAAGAACAATTGAGAGCAATGTAACAGTGAGGGAGAGGGGGATGCAGTGCAGGGAGACACAGTCCCTTTACATAGAGAGAGAGAGGCAGAGAGTGTGAGGAAACTACATGTTGCAAAAGAGAATGAGCAGAAAGGCAGAGTGAGAGAAAGAGTGGTTGAAACACAGGATCAAAGACAGGGAAGCAGAGATAAGGATTGCAAGAGAGGCAGCAAGCATAAGAGTAAAGAACCATTATTTGTGTTGCCTCAGGAGAGATTAAACACTGCTTACCTCTCCAATCCAGTGGAGGTGAGGCCAAGGTTTCTTGTGTTTGATGCTGGTGGACAGCAGCACCTCCAGTTTAAGGTTCATTGTGTGAAATGGAGGGCTCGGTTAGTCAGGGCCGAGAATCAGCAGGAACTGACGGAAGGTCACAGGCCTGAAACATGAACTCTGTTTCTCTCTCCACCTGAGTGCTGTGCATTTCCAGAATGTTCTGATTTGATTTTGTGTTTTGATCGGCGGGGCCTAAAATAACAACAGAAATACAGTCACCCAACCTGCTGTTGGAAATCAAAAACCAGCCTGTCCACCGTGCTCTCCCAGGCTCACAGTAAGGGTATGGGCTGCTCTCCGAGCTCTGTGCTCCCAGTGACTCACACCCAGGCTATGTGTACGTCTGTGAGGAAAGGACGTCCATGGCAGTGACACGCTGTCCGCGGCAGATCAGAAAATTCAGCAGCAGCAACAACAACTTTTAACAGGTCCAAGCAACAAGATATTAGACGGGGAAGGGAGAATTGTGATATTGTTAGGGGAACCACCAAAACGTTGATTAAAAATGGAAAAATAACATAGAAAATGTGGGTAAACTTGCCAGGAATATAAAAACTGATTTGTCGGAGCTTTTACCATGTTTATAAAAAAGGAAGAGAGTGGCAAAAGTAAACATTGGTCCCTTGGAAACTGAGACAGGAGAGATGATCATGGGGAAATGAGGAAATGGCAGAGACACTGAACACATTTTTTGTGTCTGTGTTGCATGTCAGAAAGAGGGGATAACTTCAGAGGGTGCGGAAAAGTGAGCAGAGAAAAAGTACTGGAGAAACCCAAGATAAAATCTGACAAATCCCCAGGATCTTTTTTTTATTCATTTATGGAATGTGGGCCGCTGGCTGGGCCAGCATTTATTGCCCATCCTTAATTGCCCTTGTTCAGAGGGCAGACTACCAGCCCTGTGACAATACTACTATGCCACCGCCTCCCCTTACCTATTAGCCTACATCCTAGGGTTCGAAAAGAGATAGCAGGCTGTGCTGGCTATGATTTCCCAAAATTCCCAAGATCCTGGAATGGTCCCAGCAAACTGCAAGTCAACAAATGGAGCACTGCTGTTCAAGAAAGGAGGGAGAGAGAAACTCACCAAGGCTCCTTCAAATACTCCTTCCAAACCCACGACCTCTACCGCCTTGAAGGACAAGGGCAGCAGATAGATGGGAACACCACCACCTGCAAGTTCCCCTCCAAGTCGCTCACCACCCTGACTTGGAAATATATCGCCGTTCCTTCAATGTCGCTGGGTCAAAATCCTGGAACTCCCTCCCTAACAGCACTGTGGGTGTACCTACACCACATGGACTGCAGCGGTTCAAGAAGGCAGCTCACCACCACCTTCTCATGGGCAACTAGGGATGGGCAATAAATGCTGGCCCAGCCAGTATCACCCATATCCCGTGAATGAATAAAGAACAAATAAAGCGGGAACTGTAGGCCACTTAGCCTGACATCAGTCATCGGGAAAGTGCTGCAATCTATTATTAGGATGTCTAAACAATGCACTGAGAAAAGCATAGTATGATTAGAACAAGTCAACATGATTTTACTAAAAGGAAATCCTATTTGACAAATTCATTAGAGCTTTTTGGGGATATAATTAGCAAGGCAAATAAAGGGGATGGTTGTATACCTAGATTTCCAATAGACATGCGATAAGGCGCTACACAAAAGATAGGGCTCTTGAAATTGGGAGTGATATATTAGCACGGACTGAGGATAGGTTAACGGACAGGAAGCAGAGAGTAGGGATAATGGCAGTGGAGTGTCACGAGGATCAGTGCTGGGTCCACAGCTATTTACAATCTATGTTAATGACTTAGATGAAGAGACAGAGAGTAATGAAACTAGGAGACACATATACATGTATAGGGGAGGTGGTAGCGTAGCGGTAATGTTGCTGGACTCGTAATCCAGACGCCAGGCTAACGATCTGGGGACATGTGTTCGAATCCCAACATGGCAGCTGGAATTTAAAGCTAGTCTTGATAATAGTGACCATGAAACCATTGTCAATTGGTACAAACCCATCTGATTCACTAATGTCCTTTAAGGGAAGGAAATCTGCTATCCTTACCTGGTCTGGCCTCCATGTGACTCCAGATCTAAAAGAAGGAATGAAACCGAACAAATCGCCTAGCATTGATCCATACACTGACAACAGTGAACCCAGACCGATCAACCCTGCAAAGTCCCCCTTACTAACATCTGGGGGCTTGTGCCAAAATTGGGAGAGGTGTCTCACAGCTAATCTGCTTGCTAACAATACCTAGCTAGGTGGGGGTGGATTAGACAGGTTAAGTGAGCAGGCAACAAGATAGACTAGAATGTGGGGAAGTAGGAGATTATTCAATTTGGTTGCAAGAATGGAAAAGCAGAATATTTTTTTAAAAGGTGTGAAACTCGTAAATGTTTATAGTTAGAGGGGCTCGGGTGTGATTGCAGAAGGAAAACAGAAAGTTCGCATGCAGGTACAGCAAGCAATTAGGAAGTCAAATGGCATGTTAGTCTTTACTGCAAGGGGACTGGAGGACAGGTCGAATGGAGTCTTGCTATAATCCTGCAGGGCTTTTGTGGGACCACGCCTGAAATGCTGTGTACAGTTTTTGCCTCCAGGTTTAAGAAGGATATAGGGACGGGCAATAAATGTCAGCATCACTCACATCTCACAGAATCAGAATCGCACAGTGCAGAAGAGGCCCTTCGGCCCATCGAGCCTGCACCGACACGTGAGAAACACCTGACCTACCTACCTAACCCCATTTACCAGCACTTGGCCCATAACCTTGAATGTTATGATGTGCCAAGTGCTCATCCAGGCACTTTTTAAAGGATGTGAGGCAACCCGCCTCCACCACCCTCCCAGGCAGCGCATTCCAGACTGTCACCACCCTCTGGGTAAAAAAGTTTTTTCTCACATCCCCCCTAAAACTCCTGGCCCTCACCTTGAACTTATGTCCCCTCATGACTGACTCTTCAACTAAGGGGAACAGCTGCTCCCTATCCACCCTGTCCATGCCCCTCATAATCTTGTACACCTCGATCAGGTCGCCCCTCAGTCTTCTCTGTTTCAACGAAAACAACCCAAGTCTATCCAACCTCTCTTCATAACTTCAATGTTTCATCCCAGGCAACATCCTGGTGAATCTCCTCTGCACCCCGTCCAGTGCAATCACATCCTTCCTATAATGTGGTGACCAGAACTGCACACAGTACTCCAGCTGTGGCCTCACCAAGGTTCTATACAACTCCAACATGACCTCCCTACTTTTGTAATCTATGCCTCGATTGATAAAGGCAAGTGTCCAATATGCCTTTTTCACCACCCCACTAACATGCCCCTCCGCCTTCAGACATCTATGGACACACACGCCAAGGTCCCTTTGTTCCTCAGAACTTCCTAGTGTCATGCCGTTCATTGAATACTTCCTTGTCAAATTACTCCTTCCAAAGTGTATCACCTCACACTTTTCAGGGTTAAATTCCATCTGCCACTTATCTGCCCATTTGACCATCCCATCTATATCTTCCTGTAGCCCAAGACACTCAACCTCACTGTTAACCACCCAGCCAATCTTTGTGTCATCCGCAAACTTACTAATCCTACCCCCCACATAGGCATCTAAGTTGTTTATATAAATGACAAATAATAGGGGACCCAGCACAGATCACTGTGATACGCCACTGGACACTGGCTTCCAGTCACTAAAGCATCCTTCTGTTACCGCCCTCTATCTCCTACAACAAAGCCAATTTTGAATCCACCTTATCAAATTACCCTGTATCCTTCTTTATAAGTCTCCCATGTGGGACCTTGTCAAAGGCTTTGCTGAAATCCATATAAACTACATCAACTATACTACCCTCATCTACACACCTGGTCACCACCTCAAAAAATTCAATCAAATTTGTTAGGCATGACCTCCCTCTGACAAAGCCATGCTGACTATCCCTGATCAAACCTTGCCTCTCCAAGTGGAGATAAATACTCTCCTTCAGAGCTTTCTCCAATAGTTTCCCTACCACTGACGTGAGACTCACTGGTCTGTAGTTCCCTGGCTTATCTCTACAACCCTTCTTAAATAGCGGAACCACATTAGCTATTCTCCAGTCCTCTGGCACCTCCCCCGTGGCCAGAGAGGAATTAAAAATTTGGGTCAGAGCCTCTGCGATCTCCTCCCTTGCCTCCCTCAGCAGTCTGGGACACAAATCATCCAGACCTGGAGATTTGTCCACTTTTAAGCCTAATGAATGAATTTTTAAAAATTTGCATTGGAGGCAGTGCAATGAAGGTTCACTGGATTACATCCTACAAGGTTTGTACTATAATTAGAGGCTGAGTAAATTGGGCCTCCATTCTCTGGAGCTTAGAATCATAGAATGGTTACAGTATTCTCAACGAGGTCATTTGGCCCGTCTTAACTGTGCTAGCTCTCTGAAGGAGCAACTCACCTTGTGCCACTCCCACCAGTGCTTCTTTTGCCAATTACCTTAAATCTGTGTCCTCTCGTTCTCAATCCTTCCACCAATGGGAACAGTTTCTCTCTTTCTAATCTGTCCAGATCTCTCATGATTTTGAACACCTCTATCAAATCTCCTCTCAACCTTCTGTTCTCCAAGGAGAACAGTCCCAACTTCTCCATTCTAACTTCATAACTGAAGTTCCTTATACCTGGAACGATTCTCGTGAATCTTTTCTGCCCTCTCTCCAATGCCTTCATATCCTTCCTAAAGTGCAGTGCTGGACACAATACTCCAGCTGAGGCTGAACCAGTGTTTTATACAAGTTTAAAAAAAACCTCCTTGCTCTTGTACTCTGTGCCCCTAATAATAAAGCCCAGGATACTGTCCCTTTATTAATCGTCCTCAACCTGTCCTGCCACCTTCAATGATTTACATATACACCTAGGTCCCTCTGCTCCTGCACCCCTGTTAGGATTGTACCCTTTATTTTATATTGTCTCCCATGATATTCCTCCCAAAATGAATCATTTCACATTTCTCTGCATAAAATTTAATCTGCCACCTGTCCGACCAACTTGTCTCTGTCCTTTTGAAGTTCTACACTACCCTCCTCACAGTTCACAGCGCCTTCAAGTTTCGTATCATCCGCAAACTGTGAAATTGCTCCCGATATACATTAATAACATAGACCTTGGTGTATCAGGAAAAGCAAATGTCTCAACACAGACCCTTGGAGAACTCCACTATAAACCTTCCTCCAGCTCAAAATACATGTTTTTATTATTCATTCATGGGATGTGGGCTTCGCTGGTGGGGCCAGCATTTATTGCCCATCCCTAATTGCCCTTGAGAAGGTGGTGGTGAGCTGCCTTCTTGAACCGCTGCAGTCCATGTGGTGTAGGTAAACCCACAGTGCTGTTAGCATTGCCACTACTCTCTGTTTCCACTCACTCAGCCAATTCCATATCCAAGTTGCTACTGTCTCTTTCATTCCATGAGCTATAACTTTGCTCACGAATCTGTTGTGTGGCACTATCAAATGCCTTTTGGAAGTCCATGTACACCACATCTACAGCATCTACCCTCATCGATCCACTCTTACCTTTTCAAAAAACTCCAGCAAGTTAATTAAACACAATTTACCCCTAGCCAATCTACACTGATTAAAATCCTGGAACTCCCTTCCTAACAGCACTGTGGGTGTACAAACACCACATGGACTGCAGCGGCTCAAGAAGGCAACTCACCACCACCTCAAGGGCAATTAGGAATGGGCAACAAATGCGGGCCTAGCCACTGATGCCCACATCCCATGAATGAATAAATTATAAAAGCAGTGGAGCAGGCTCAAGGAGCTGTATGGATGAATGGCGGCGCAGACTCAATGGGCCGAATGGCCTAATTTCTGCTCCTATGTCTTATGGTATGGCATGCCCTTGCTCCTGATGTTTCAGTGAGAAGGGTTGAGCTGCGTTCTGGGACCGCTGCAGTCTATCTGGCATAGCTATATAGGCAGTCCTGTTGGGGAGGGAGCTCCTGGATTCTGACCCATAAGACGTAGGAGAAGTAGGCTATTCGGCCCATTGAGTCTGCTTTGCCATTCAATGAGATCATGGCTGATCTGATAATCCTCAACTCCACTTTCCTGCCTTTTCCCCCATAACCCTTGATTCCCTTACTGATTAAAAATCTGTCTATCTCGGCCTTGAATATACTTAATGACCCAGCCTCTACAGCCCTCTGTGGTAAAGAATTCCACAGATTCACTACCCTCGAAGAGAAGAAATTCCTCCTCATCTCTGCCTTAAATGAGTGACCCCTTACTCTGAGGTTATGTCCTCTGGTCCTAGGCTCTCCCACAAGGGGAAACAACCTCTCAGCATCTACCCTGTCAAGTACCCTAAGAACCTTATATGTTTCAATATGGTCGCCTCTCATTCTTCTAAACTCCAATGAGTACAGACCCAACCTACTCAACCTCTCCTCATAAGAAAATCCCTCCATACCTGGGATCAACCTAGTGAACCTTCTCTGGACTGCCTCCAATGCCAGTATATCTTTCCTTAGATGGACCAAAACTGTTCACAGTATTCTAGGTGTGGTCTAACTAGTGCCTTGTATAGTTTTAGCAAGACTTCCCTATTTTACACTCCATTCCCTTTGAAATAAAGGCCAACATTCCATTTGCCTTCCCTATTACCTGTTGAACTTGTATGTTAGCTTTTTGTGATTCATGCACAAGGACCCCCAAATCCCTCTGTGCTGCAGCTTTCTGCAGTCTTTCTCCATTTAAATAATATTCAGCTCTTCTATTCTTCCTGCCAAAGTGCATAATATCAGACTTTCCCAGATTATATTCCATCGGCCAAGTTTTTTGTCCACACACTTAAACTGTCTATATACCTCTGTAGACTCCTTGTGACATCTTCACCACTTGCCTTCCCACCTATTTTTGTGTCATCCGCAAACTTGGCGATAGTACATTCACTCCCCTCATCTAAGTCATTAATATATATTGTAAATAATTGTGGCCCCAGCACTGATCCCTGTGGCACTCCACTAGTTACAGGTTGCCATCCTGAAAAGGCCCCACTTATCCCAACTCTCTGGCTTCTATTAGTTAGCCAATCCTCTATTCATGCTAATATACCACCCTCAACACCATGGGCTCTTATTTTATTAAGTGGCCTGATATGCGGTACCTTATCGAACACCTTTTGGAAATCCAAATACATTACATCTACTGGGCCCAGTGACAATGAAGGAATGGCTATATAGTTCCAAATCACAATGGTGTGTGGTTTGGAAAAAAACTTCCAGGTGGTGGTGTTCCCATGGCTCTGCTGCCCTTGTCCTTCTAGGTGACAGAGGTCACGAGTTTAGAAAGTGCTGTCTGAGGAGACTTGGGTGAGTTCTTGCAGTGCATCTTGTAGATGGTACACGCTGCTGCTACCGTGCGTCGGTGGTGGAGAATGTGAAATAGCTTGGCCCAAAGCAGACTACTGCTGGAACGCAAGTCTACTGCTTTACTGCCAGAATGTTATCAGTATCCATCGCCTTGCAGGATCCAGTGCCTTCCGCCGTTTCTTGATATCACGCGGAGTGAATTGAATTGGCTGAAGACTGGCGTCTGTGATGCTGAGGACCATGAGGCCGAGATGGATCATCCACTCGGCACTTCTGGCTGAAGATTGTAGCGAATGCTTCAGCCTTATCTTTTTACATTGATGTGCTGGGCTCCTCCATCATTGAGGATGGGGATATTTGTGGAGCCTCCTCCTCCAGTGAGTTGTTTAATTGTCCATCACCATTCACGACTGGATGTGGCAGGACTGCAGAGCTTAGATCTGATCCATTGGTTGTGGGATCGCTTAGCTCTGTCTATCACTTGCTGCTTATGCTGTTTGGCACGTGAGTAGTCCTGTGTCATAGATTCACCAGGTTGCCACCTCATTTTGAGAAATGCTGGTTTTGCTCCTGGTATACCCTGCACTCTTCATTGAAGTTGTGCCTTGTAGATGGTGGACAGGCTTTGGGGAGTCAGGAGGTGAGTTACTCATCACAGGATTCCCAGCCTCTGACCTGCTCTTGTAGCCACAGTATTTATATGGCTAGTCCAGTTCAGTTTCTGGTCAATGGTAACCCCCAGGATGTTGATAGTGGGGGATTCAGTGATGGTAATGCCATTGAACATCAAGGGGCGATGGTTGGATTCTCTTGTTGGAGATGGTCATTGCCTGGCACTTGTGTGGCACGAATGTTACTTGCCACTTGTCAGCCCAAGCCTGGATATTGTCCAGGTCTTGCTGCATTTGGACATGGACTGCTTCAGTATCTGAGGAGTCACGAATGGTGCTGAACATTGTGCAATCATCAGCAAACATCAGCACGGTGTGTTGAAGGGTTTGGAGAGGGTTGGATGTTGAGGGAGGAGAGCAGGAATTCATGGCAGACAGATGGTGGAGGAGGAGACTGAGAAGGCGAGGGGGGGGTGGGATGAGAGTTTTTGGTGGGGTTTGAGGCTGATTTGAGGGATTGAGTTTTCCAGGAGGTTAGGGTATTTTGGGGATTAGGGATTTTGAGGGGGAGAGTTTAAAGCGTTAATTGGCAGGGGACAGGGG